>NW_021319884.1:700290-706409 GCF_001605985.2 Dendrobium catenatum | reverse complement strand
TATATATATATATATATATATATATCTACTTGAATGGGCCGATGCTTGCGGCTAAGAGAAGGAGATTTTGGTTGTATGTGGGGATCTTGGGTAGAAGTTCAATTTAGGGGAGGCACGAGTGGTTTGCGATTTGCGGCTAAGAGAAGGAGGCGGCTTGAGCTAAGAGGAAGATGCGACTGACAAGATGGCTTGAGCAGGTATGGACCTCAGTTTGGGTTCAATCATTACTTAGAGAATAGTTGGATGGCCTCAGGTGTGTGTGGCTTGTGGCTGTGGGTTCAGAGGTAGCGAGATTGGAGGCGTTGGGGTATGAGTCGAAGCCAAAGAACCAAATGATAGGAGCTCTAGCTTCATTTGCATTGGAGATTAGAAGCTGTTGATAGGATTTAGAGGTAAGAGGGATTCGGTCGGAGGCTACAAAAGAGGCGAAGAAGCTTCGAGAGTTCTGCGACAGGGAAGAAGTTCGCTTGTGGGAGAGAGGTCAAGAGCTTCATTTTGATGTCGTATTTAATGATCCGATTGAGCTGCTCTCTACATGCTAGCGATATGATGGTTTAGTGCTACAAGGCATGGGTCGATGATTGCAACAAGATTTGAGCAGGATTTGACTACAGGTAATCATTCATACATATTTTTTTATTCTCTCTCTCTCTCTTTTTTTTTAAGGGTAGAGGTCAACAAATGCCCCCCAATAAATGTAGTTCACGTCCAGAATAAATCACGTTTGTTGTAAGTTGATCGACCTTATAGATCTTCATATATTTATTCTTGACGGTCACATATAAACTTTCCTTTTTGTGGATATCCAAAATCACATTTTAATGGCATAATAAGGGCTTCACTTAGTGGATCTCTAAAAGTTTGCTTGGATGTCACACTAAGATTTTCATTTGGTGGATCTCTAAAAATCCATCTCTGTGCCTTCATGGATCTTTAAATGCATTCATAATCTTTAGTATAGTTGATATATTTGTTTTTGGCCAAGTAGAGATCTATGTGATAGTGATAGAGTACTTCATACTCAGATCCCTAGAGTATTACTTCATAGTTTGATGATAGTAGATAGCATTGTTGCCTCATGTTCTTCTTTTTGCCATCACTATCATCTAAATTAATAGTGTTTTTATAACTACTCAATATCTTTCTCCATTGCAGTCTTCTATGGATGTAGTATTTCTGTCGTATATATGCAAGCAGTGCTCAAAATTTCTCCAAGCTCTATAGTATCATCACATGGCAGGACTTTGCTACGTCCTAAATGATTTGTATCTTGCTCAAAATAAACTTTATGCTTATAACACATTCAGTTTACGGAGGATTTTTCATTCTTCCCTCTTTCAACTGCATTTTTGCAAGAAATTTTAAATATTTATTTAGGGATCTTGGCATGCAATGTGATATTGACCCAAATAAATATTTAAAATGCCCACAGTCTTTAGGAACATTTATATATGTCCTTCAGGATGCTACTTTTCAAAATTTTAACTTGAGCCCTAGAATTTTGATTTTCTTTTGCTTTATGCTTTAAGTTTCGGACATTGATGAAGAATTATCTAATTTGTCTTCACTAGCTTGTCAGTAGTTTTTGTATATTCGATCCTATGCTTTAAGTTTAGTGGGCTTGATGAATGAGCAGATGCCGGTGACCTAAATCATTCATGTTTGCATTAGGTTGGGGGCACAAAGTCATCAGTCCAGAGTTTTGTGCATAACATGCTTATTGATGATGAAATCCACTTAGTTCAACCTTAAACTTTACATGAAGTTTGGGATAATTTCTTCAGTCCTTTGATTTATGCTTTGAAGGACTCATTGAAGAAAAGTTCATTTGATCCTTGCTTAATATTTTATGAATTTGTTAAAGGATTTATAGGTTTTAGATTTAGTTTATAATACAAAATGTTGGTAATATCTTGATCCTTAACCACTTGAGGAGACTTTAATTTGAATCACTTGAGTTCATCAGATTATGAGAGTTGGGATTTGATAGCTCTTTGTTTTCTAGTTGTTGAGAAGGGGGTTTCTCTACTACGCCTTTCTTATGGCATATTGAGTAGGTGGAGCTGCCAGCAATCCGACCATATTTGAGCTTATAGGATCTGACCTCTTACACCCATTTAGTATTTGGATTTGAGCTATAGGAAATATGCTTCTCAATGCTGAATCTACAGAAGTTGCTATATTTGGAGTTTTTCTTTGTGGTTGAAGATTTAGAGTCTACGAGCGTTCGGTGGTTATTCGAGATTCATCCTCCCATTAGAACTTAGATTTTCCAATCAATTAGGAGAATTTAATAGACTATGATCACTTGAACTTGTTGAGTCAAATTAGCCCTTGTGCTTTCTATAATCCCTATTAAGGTTGATGAAGTGGGGGTTCCGCTACTACGGCCTTTCTTATGGCATGTTGAGTAGACGGAGCTGCCAGCGATCCGATCATATTTGGGCGTATTGATACGGCTTCTTATACCCATTTGAACCTTAAACTTCAGGCTGTTGAAAGACTTCATGTTATTTTGGCTCAATTTATTGGAGTGTATAATCATAAAAGTCTCTTTTCTGACCTTCAAACCTTGGTATGTTAGAGAAGGTGGTGTCTAAAACTTTTGAAAGATCACATGCATATACTTTGAAAAAGATTTCATTGTATTCTTTCTTTAAGGAATATTTGTATTGATAATTTTAAATATTTATTCAGAGATCTCGGTATGCAGTACAATGTCAATCCGAATAAATATTTAAAATTCTTCTGTCTTGTAGGGACATTTTAAAATAGAATAAATTTGAAATTTTGAGATTTTAAATATTTATTTGGGGATCTTGGCGCATAATACAATGTCAACCCAAATAAATATTTAAAATACTTACTATCTTACAGGGAGATTTTAGATAGATTTTGTATTTTGAGATTTTAAATATTTATTCAGGGGGTAGGCATGCCACGTGATATCAAGCCAAATATATATTTAAAACATCCAAATTTTTGGGGGATTTTGAAATACATTCTTGATACATAAGATAATTTCAAAATATGAAATGTATGTATTAATAAACATGTAAGAAAATGTAACACATTAAGTATAACATTTTCTCGGACAATTTCATTAGTAGTATTTCTTCAGGTATCGATCATTGATCGGCAGCATACGCCTCTAACCATTAGGATTGATCAACTGATAAGCTCATCCTTGATACACCTTCTCAATGATGAAGAGGCCCTCCCAACTGAATACAAATTTATCACCAACTTTTCCGTGTGAGATGATTGACCATCGCAGTAATAAGATTAATTCTCCTTCTTGAAATGCTCGAGGATGCACCATCCAATCAATTGATTTTGTCATTCTTCCTCAATAGATTTTTAGTTTTGTTGAGCTTGCAGTCTAACTTCATCAAGTGTGTCGAGCTCTTCTATTCTAAATCAAGCATTCTATTCTTGAGTGAGATCATTTTGGATTGCTACCCGGAGTTATGGTAGTTCATCTTCTAATAGTAATACTGCTTCAAGCTCTGAATACCAGTGAATAAAGAGCGACATTGGTTGGCAATTTGTAAGTTGTATGATACTCCCATAATACTTCTTTCATCTTCGTATGCCACTCTCTTTTGTTCTTGGTTATAATTTTCTTCAACGGCTTCACCAACGTCTTGTTAAAAGCTTCTGCCAAGTCATTTGCCCTTAGGATGTATATAGATGAATAATATCAAATAATTTTATGCTGATTAACGAACTTATAAATTTTTGTATTTTTAAAAGTTGTACTATTATCCAAGATTATGCAGTGTGGCATTCCAAATCTGTAAACAATATTGTGGGTAAAGAAATTGATCACATACTTAAATGTGACCTCTCTGAATAGAGCCGCTTTTGTCCACTTTGAAAAGTAATATGTTGCTATTACAATAAAGCTGTGTTCTGTTGAAGATGACAGATTTATCGACCCAATTATATCCTTGCCCCAACATTCAAATGGCCATGATGCTACTGTTGGGTGGATGGATCTAACATTCGTGGCACCTCTTAGCGTGGCTAATATAATTTCTTACCATTATCGGCCAATAGTAACCCATTCTTTTAATTTTAACTGTCATCTTTGGGACCTGACTGATGTGCACCACAAAGTTCTTCGTAGACTTCTATTACCACTTTATCAGCTTCTTTGGTCCCTAGGCATCTATGCCACATTAGATCAAAAGCTCAATGATATAATGTATCATCGACAAAAGCATGTCGTTATGCCCTTTCTCAAATTTTTAAAGCTATAAATTTATCCACTGGAAGTTTATTTCTCTGAAATAGTTGATGAAGGGTTGTCTTTAGTTATCTCCTTCCTCAATGTCTAACCAATATAGCAACGACTCTAAGCATCTGAAAGTTTTACGTCTCTTTACTACATGACATTCTCTTGGTTGATTTTCAATAATGATTTGTTGGGGTGGTTGAGGATCAACCAGGATTGTATTCTGTTGGCTTGAATTTAATATTCCCTCTACCTACGTGAATTAAAAGATTGTTGGCTCTAAGACCCAACGACCGTGAACCATAATTTGTATAGGCATCTCCTTATCATTGTTCACCACATCCTTGACTAATTTGGCTAGGCAAACTTCTTTGGTATTTTGACCTCGAGGAACTCGGGCTATTCTAACATTTGGCACTTATTTTAAAAGCTCAAGAGCTTGCCGATGGTAATGAGACAATTTAAGTTTGTCAACATTGTAAATGCTGAGGACCTGATTTATCATAAGTTGAGAATCACCAAAGATTTAAAGATTTTGAATTCTGACATCTATTGCAATCTCCAATCCTACTATTAGGGCTTCATATTTGGCTTTATTGTTGGTTCGGGGTTTAGTCAAACGGAATGAAAATCTCATTAAGCCTCCCTCAGGTGCTATGAAAATGAGACTATAGCCGGCTCAGGCCCTTATAATATTTGGAGGTTGAGTAGGCTTAATTAAGGATGCACCATCGAAGTACATCTCTTAGAATAGTAATTTCTTCTTTTTCTTGACCTGCATGATTTGCTCATCGGGTAAATCATCTTAAGAGGAGAGTCTTGCGGTATAGAATGTACGGTGGGAAAATCTACCAAGGCTTTCCCTTTTAGCACCTTTTGTGGTAAGTACGTGATATCAAACTATAGTAGTAGTACAGCCAATTGGCTAAATAAACTATCAATGCTGGTCTTGTCATCAAGAATTTCAGCGGATCAATCTTTGATTTCAATATAACTTTTTGAAAGAGCATGTAATGGCTGAGTTTCTGAATTATGTAATTTATGCTAGGCAATATTCTCAATTGGAGAATAGTGGATTTCTGCTCCGATCATCCTCCAATTAATGTAGTATAATGTATTCTCCTTACCTTCTTCATTGTGTTAGGCTAATAATACTCTGAGGGACTCTTCTAGTGCTGCTGTAATAATATAAGAGGCTTCCCCATGATTGGCGTTGTAAGAATGGGTAGATTTAACACGTATCATTTGATACTATCAAATGCTTTCTAACACTCTTTGTACAACTTGAAAGAACATCTTTCTTCATCATCTTTAAAGATGACTGGCACCTACCCAATAGATTCGATATGAATCATCGAATGAAATCCAGTTGTCCTTATAAGGAGCAGAGTTATCGAAAGTTTCTAGGAGGCGGCATCTGCATAATTTATTTGATTTTATTAGGGTTGATCTCGATACCTCGATGACGAATAATATAACAAAAGAGTTTGCCTGAGGAGACCTCAAAAGCACATTTGAGAGGGTTCATCTTTAGATCAAACTTTCTGATTCTCTCAAACATGATTATTAGATCACTTAGGTGATCATTTCGATCCATGTTCTTGACAACAAGGTCATCAACATAGCACTAAATGTTTTGATGTATTAGCTCATCAATGATCACTACAGGAAAATCACCCACTTCCGGCGGCTTTTTCCGGCGGAATTTGAGCAATTTCCGGCGGTTTTTTAATTTTCCGGCGGTTTTCCGGCGGCTTTCGAGCCGCCGGAAAAAACGGCGTAGGAAAATACTTTCCGACGGCGTTTTCCGGCGGCAAAAAAATCCGGCGGTTTGCCGGCGGTCAAAAACCGCCGGTGGAAATTAAAAAAAAAAAAAAAA
>NW_021319884.1:629807-700114 GCF_001605985.2 Dendrobium catenatum | reverse complement strand
CCGGAAAATTCCGCGGGATAATTTTGCGGGAAATTAGCCATCGCAAAATTTCGCGGGGAAATTAGCCGCCGGAACACCGCCGGAAAGCCGCCGGAACGCCGCCGGAAATTTTAAGCCGTCAAAAACTGCCGGAAAGCCGCCGGAAAGCCGCCGGAAATTTGACCGCCGGAAAGCCGCCGGAAAATTCCGCCGGTAATAAGTGATTTTCCTGTAGTGGATATGAGTCATCGCCAGCTAATAGGTGGAACCAATATTATTCTGGCCAAAGAGCATGACCGTATAGTAGAAAATGCCAATGGGCATTTTAAATGATGTGTGTTTTTCATCCTCAGGTGCTATCTTGATTTGATTGTATTATGAGGATCTGCCCATGAAAGGGAACAAATCATAATTGGATGTGTTGTCAACTAGAAGTTCTAATACAAGGAGTGAAAAGTTATTTTTCGGACACATCTTATTACGGTCCGTGAAGTCAATGCAGATAAGAATTTGACCATTCTTCTTCTTCACATAGACAATATTGACAATTTAGTTGACATATTTTTTTTCATAGATGAAGACTTCTTCTATAAGCTTCTTTATTTCTACAATCACCTATACTTTAATCTTCAATCTCATTCCCCTTGGAGCTTGTGTGACAGGTGTTTTATCTAGTTTAATTGTCAATTTGTGAACTACTATATTATGGGATAAGCCAATCATTTTAGCGTATATCCAGGCAAAATAGTGTCTAAATTCAAAGAGAAGTTTTTTTATTTACTCTTTTTGCTCCTCTAGTAGAAGAGGGCTAATGAAGGTTAGGCGAGGATCCTCCTCAATTCCTAAGTTAACTTCTTTTAACTCATCCATAATGACTGCATGTTCACTATCTTCAAGCTCCATTGGTGCAGGTTTGGCCTCTACGGGTTGATCATTATAATTATCAACTTCGTATGTCTCCTCAGCATCAATGTCATCAGATTCAATTTTCCTATATGTGATGGCTCAGTAAGTCTCTTTCTAGAGGAGTTTTTGCTTGATGAATTTGATACCCTTATATGCAGTTATATCCTTCTGTCGTAATGGACGTGGATTCCTTCCATACTATAGGCCCAGGCTTATATGAAGTTGTCGTTTGGTGATAAGAATATTGATTTGCTTTCATAGCATTCCTTGAACACCTTTGGTATTAAACTTAGAAAGCCTTATAGGTAGTAACTCTTTAGAACTAGTCATTATTCTCTTCATCGCATATTCCTATAGAATATAATACATTCCCTAGCATAATCCCATTTTTAAGGGGAGGTAGATATAAGGTGGTGAATTCTTCAACCTTATACACCTCGTGCGGAATGATCTCCTTGAAGTGTTGTTGGGGGATACATGTGACTACGAGTATGCTATCTGTGATCGACATGCTATCTATTCTTATGGAGAATACACCATATACTATATTTATGTAGATATAGTCATAATCATAATTTAAATATTCCACCTCCCTACTCCATTTGTTTGTAGATTGACATACTCTCCAGGACTTAGTTGGAGTGATATCATCTTCATCCGTATCACTCCTTAGATAAGGCACGCATTTTTTTCTCTTTGTGAATATCAGTGCTTTATGAAGAGTTGGCATTGCCTTCTTTCTCCCCATGTGCTTTTTCTCACATTCCTATTTAGGTCACTTTGCAGCCTTTGAGTTTGATGCTTTAGCCTTGAGAAAACTTGAAGACTTTTGCTTCTTTGTCATGAAATATTGTGCATCTTTATTAACTATTGCTTCAGTAGTATAAAAGGCTGAATGTCATCAGAGATCCTGAATTCTTCTCCATCTTTGAGATACTTGATACACTGGTGTAATGTTGACGGGATGACTCCATATTCATGTAACCCTGATTGACCTAGCAGCACCTTGAATGAAGTGTCTGCATCAATTACATGAAACTTAGCTTCTATATGGAGTTCTCCAAGTACAAGAGGGAGCATGAATAATTCAAGAGTCTTCTACTCTTTCTCGTTGAAACCATGCACCACCAATTTATCTGGCCCGAGGTGTTCCACATTAACGCAGAGTGATCTCAATACTTTCAAGCTCATTAGAATTATGGAATATCCAAGATCAATCAAGATTTGACTGATGATCAACTTATCGCTCTCTATAATAACATATAGAGGATGATTATAGTCTGTAGTCCCAAGCATCATGTCATCTTCGAAGAAGGTAATAAATAGCTTATTACGAGCTTGTATAACCTCAATCAAATTACGTTCATCAAAGTACAGCTCGTATCTTTTTGGATCTTAGAGAGCTTGAATCAAAGTCTCCCAAATGTTCTTAGATATTACTAAGGTATCATATATGCCGAGTTATGCAATTATTTTTCTGAAATATGATAAAATATTATAATATATTCCCTTGGCTGAAGTATCTTTCTTTTTGGATTCTTTTGGGATGATATCTTCATTGATAACTATAACATTCCCCTTATCTTTGTTGGAGACATCTTTCTTCGGTGGAGATGACAGTATCTTGCCACTCCTAAACTACACTTGAGTGATCTCCTCTGATTCAGAGTCATTTGATGACACATTTCTTTAGAGTCAGCCATTGTTGCATCTTGGAATTCATCTGTTAATTCAGAATCACCACCCAGGTTTATATGTCCCATCTTTGATGCTATGTCAGGGTCTGTCCCATCTTCCTTTAGCAAATACAAGTCATCTTTCGAGCAATAATCCATTGATGTCACCATCAGATAGGACTCCAAAGCAACTTCTTCAGTATATTCTTCTGTTATCAATTTATTTCGTGCTATAAAAATGACCTGACATAATTATGCAGGAAGGGAATTCTCATCACATTTTTTGGCTCTATCTATTTTAAGCTCTGACATGAACTCAACAAGCTTTATAGGTCGCCTCACAGTTTGATAATATTCATCCAAATTATCGATAGCTCTTTGAGTTGTAGTCTTTTTCTCTTTTGGCTTCGTCAGTTTAGTCTTCTTTTTGGAGGGTTCACCTTTCAAGACTTTGAAGTGCCAGCCTGGTTTAAGAAATATTTAGAAGTAGAAGCTCGTGTCATAGGTAGAGCTTTCAAATTTAGCACTGGTTTCGTAAGAGATTTCCACTTCACCCCTGAAACTCCTTTTAGTTGTTTTAACATTTTTAGTCTTCTTAGAGATCGCAGTCTCCCATAGCTCTTCTTGAGCTGGCTTCTTTTTATTTTTTCTTTCTTTAAATGGGGATACAGAGGAGGACATATTATCTGATAATGTGAGTTCCCCTTTTCAATATTTTCTTTCGAGCCAATCCTTATCAAGTACCCGATGGTATGGGCAATAATTTGGATCGTCATTATGTTTTGACTCCTGGAGCCTCTTACATTCTAATAATTTTAAGCCCGCTTTCAACGTCTGTCAAAATAACTTGGCGACACTGCCTCTTGAATGCATATTTTTTATTCATCCTTTCTTTAAGGGAGTGGAACATTTTATCACCAGTTCCCATTAATTATCTCGAGCATTCTCCACCACCCTTGTAAGTTTGTGGCTTATCATTCCCCCTAAATATTAGCTTCGGTTGGGGGTTAGGGTTGTAGGATTGCTTTGACTTTTGTTCATACTATATTAGTTATTTTTCTTTATCTATATTGTATGCCACATGTTTCCCCTTATCATATTTAGAGAAGAACATGGAGTCATCCTCACCTCTTCTAGCACCTGAGATTTTATTCTTATTGGGCTTACTAGAGTGACTCTCTGATCTTGACAAGTTTAACTTTTCAAACTTGTCCACTCTGTCCAGTAGATCCTGAAATGCGGTTATGGTAGACATACATAAAAATGGTTGCATCTTATCATTAATGTTTTCCATTAACAACTGCATAACATGCTCTTCTGAAAGTACTTGTTTACATTTTATACTCAAGTTGCGCCAGCGAGTGATGTATTTAGTCACTAATTCTTTTCTTTTTCTCTTATCATGATCAAGGTTAACGATTGTGATCTTCTCGATAACGCCAGATAATCTCTTCATGAATATAGCTTCTAATTTTGTGAAGGTCTTCACAGAATCGTTTGGTAGTTTGGCATACCATTCAAAAGCAGTTACTATTAAACTACTAATGAACTGTCAGAAGAGTAGGGCATCATTTCTTCCTGTATTCTCACAAGTTGCCTTAAATTGTGCCAAGTGTTGTTTGACTTTATTAGTACCATTGAAAGTATTGAACTTTGGTACAGAATATCTTTTTGGATATGGCACTTGATCGTATTCAGTAGGGTACGGATGACTCTTACGCATTACTTTCTTTGCCTGATCAATGTCTATGATGGCCTTGATCTTCTCGGTGATAATTCCTTTTAATAGTGCATCAATCATAGGTTTAGAAGTAGTTATAATATTCTATAGAGTGGGTTGGCGGGTAATGTTATTGACTTCAGGAGCTCCCCGTACTCCTGAGACTTAAGGCATTTGGAAGTTTGGATGATCAGCATGAGGATTAGACATGATGCCAATAATGGCAGTTCTCTGCATCATCTGCATCATTGCCCCCATCTAAGCCCTCATCTCATTCAACTAAGAGATTTCCCTATCTTTAACTCTCATATATCGCCTCATCTGCCTTCTTATGTCAGCGAGTGTGGTGTTTTCATCATCGAGGGGTTTCTCCTCTATTTCCTCCACTTCGTCCTATCCTTGGGGCATATTTACTTTCTTTTCTCTCCATCATAACATATAAGCATTCTCTTGGCGGTGTTCTCCTGGTCTCGACCATCAGTGGCCACTAATATTTTTTCTTCTTCAATCCCCTCTCTTTCACAGTCTTCAGGAACCTATAGACCCGAGTTGAGAGAGTTTCAGGTTCCTTCTTCTTCTATAGAGTTGGAACTTTTGGTCATTAGTACCAAAATGATTTCTTCAGCTCACTAGTCGGGCTATTTCTTTTGACCCATTTCAGACTCGCAAACCCATTCCAGGTGGGAATAGCTGCCTCAGGCTCCTGGGTTGGTAGGTTGGAGGGATTGATAGGAGATTATTGCTGTTGAGCTCGGATCTCAATATTCATCTTTCTTCTTTGTCTTCTTATAAGCCTTCCTCAAAATGAGAAGACTTTAGCATTGTATTTTCCATGTGCTAATAACCCGGTTGACAGGATAGTGGTGTTTGCAGCCACCACAAAAATCTTCCCACCAGTTACAATTCTTTTAGTGACTGGGGTTTTAGGTTGTGAAAACCTCTCGAACATAGAAATCCTCCTATAAGGATATTCGGTAGCAGGTTGTTATGCTGGTATATGCACATGAAGAGTGGAAGCTTGGGGCCTTCTGGCAGGCCTTTCAGTACTCACACGATTCTTAAGAATGACGATAGTCCTTTCAACGACTGTAAAAAGTCAAGGTTACCAAACTGAATGGCAGCTCCAGCATTTCTTAGCTCAATGATAGTATTTTCTAGTTGGATCCTGGCACCTTGTCCCAATTGAACAATCATTCGAGTATTCTATAAATCCATCTGTATGAATGAAAGGTAAATATTAGTAATTAGAATCTGATACATTACCCCACACTTTCAAAATGTAGAGACTTGCACATAATAGAAAATAAAAGCATATAACATTAGCAAGTATTTCAAATAATATAAATTTAAAATATTTCTAAATGCATTATCTCAATAAATGCAGTGAATAATTATTTTAGAAAATTTTAAATTGAATGATCATTCTTAGAATTCTCAAAATTTTAATCCATTAAATGCTCATTTTGAATGATTCAAAATTTTACGTATGGATTGGTATGGCTATTATTATAGTACTGAGATGACTTGCCAAAGATGGAAGGAGAAATCAAATCCCTAGTGGAGTCACCAAAAATCTGTGGGCTCTTAAAATTTGGCCCCAGCCTCGTCCCACTGCATACAAGTAAACTGTCATGCACTACTTGTTTATTCTTGGAGGATTGTAATGCACTAATGAATCTCCTGCTTTCAATGGTAGATGCTTACATCTATTATGATTCTTTCACATTTTCCCATAGACAACATGTTGAATGTAGAACAGGTCTTTGAAAATTTGTATTTGCTTGTAAATGGTGTGCTATATGTACGATGAATTTCCTATAACAACCCGTGGAGATTGGCATTTGTTGTACTCCTTTGTCCTCTTGCTTGTGGTTGATACACCGGGCATACAACAAATCTTTTATGGAAGCTCATAAAGATTTTCACTTGTCGTAGACATTTTGACATATTGTTTATATATGCCATTTAATATGTATAACAGGTCTCCTACAAGGGCCAGTGAACACTTGCATTTATTGCATATTATCCGGTATTTGCTTGTAGATAACATGTGGTATATAGTTGGTCTTCAACGACATCTTATAAGAGCTCATATCTGCTATAGTTCTCTTCTGTATTTACCCTATAGATGACACATCAGGTGCATGACGGATAGTCGACCATGGAGGTGTTATAGTATCTTTGCCATAACAATTGGTAAGTACCTCGAATGTGCTATGGACATGCTATCTTTTCCACCATTCTTCATGTTCTTGATTGTAGACATGTCTTCTACAATCATTTATGGGCAAGTTGTATTGTCTTATAACTATTTATATCTCTTCATTAGTGCTCTCAAGTGGATATAAATAAAATTGCTACATCTCCTTGCATGACTGTTGTGTTGATTGTATCAACTTAAGCTTTTTATTCACGACGCTGTGTTGCAAAGTATTTTCTTTATTTGCTAAATGCCTCCAGGTGAGTTGCATTCATCACTACTGCGCATATGAAGAAATCACATATGATTGCTTATAAACATTTTTGCTTTGATCTATGAGCAAATGATTGTATGCAAGAGGATTCTTTCATCATTGCATATATGCTATATATGCGTCCCTTGATTTGGACCATTGTTGTATGCAAATTGACCTTATAAGGATACTGATGTATTTATTGCATGTTCTTTATCATCACTTACGAGCAACCTTTCATTCTCTATCGCTAGTGAGTTATCACATGTCTGTATGATGGTATCATCTACCACTACATTCCTCATGCCTTGGCAGTTAATGCAAGTTATCCCAAATCATCAATCACTTGAGCTTTCATTATCACTTGTGAGTGAGATATCTCACATATGAATTGCAATATTCATTAAACTGTTCTTGTGTAACTATTTGAAATTTAGATTATACATTCTTATTGATCAATGATGGCATTTAGATTTTTATTGCTCATTAAATGTTCAAGTTTTGGTTTTGCTTGAGTCCAAATCAAGTCCACAAGGCCACTGTTAACTTGTCCAAGTCCTTGTTCAAGTTTGAGTCCATGTTCAAATATTAGTCCAAATATAGTCCCCTGCTGTCCTTTCAAATCAAGTCCAATTTGATCCTTCATATGAATTTAAATTGGATTATTTATATTATCCTTTTGAATTCAATTATGATCTCTTATCAATGTATTTGAGTTTAGTTTGGAACAAAGTCAAAATCTTTTGACTTTACTTCATTTAACTTTGATTTATCGTTGTCAAATGTATGAGTTTCATGTGATCTTTTTGAGTTCAAATTCAACTCAAATTGAGTCCAAGTCTCTGTAAATTCAGGTCCACATTCAAGTTCACATTTGCTTGTTCAAGTTCAAATTTATTCATATTTGAGTTCATAAGTTCTGTCATCCTTTGAATTCAATCAAGTCCAAGTCCCCTGGTTTAGTAAAAATTTTAGCAGCCTCCCTGCATATCCCCCGATTAGGAGAAAACCAAGAGTCATAACCTGCATGCCGCATCAAAAAAGACACACACAGTCGGTGTCGCGAGACACTGAGGCTGTAGTTTTCTTCCCCCACCATGCCAAGAAAGGCGTGCATGGGTCTTTAGGGGTACTTGTTTGAAAAAGTAAATTTTCATGCATACATGTACTTATATTTTGCCTTGTCGTGCTAAGGAAAGTGCACATAGGGATTGCCCGCCTCGCCGTAGACACCGCACTGAGTTCCCTACTACCACGCTAAGAAAAGCATGCACAGGGGATCCCTCGGCATGCTGTAAACACCAAGAATATGACTTTTGAAGGGGATTACCAGCCTCGCTACAAGCACCGCGATGAACTTTCATCTCACCGTGCTAAGAAAGCGTTCATAGGTGGTTGTTCACCATGTTGCAAGCGCCTACATGAATTTTTCCATGTTTAGGATGTTATAACTTAGCGAGGGATGTCAGTGATGGAGTTGGCATACGAGGAAAACACTTACATATGGACAAACAATTTGAATCAAGAGTAATTAATTACAATTATTCATAATTAATTAATAACTAATTATGAATAATCATAATAATAATTAATCAACATTAAAAGTAATTAAATATAATCAAATAAGATTAATCATAATTAGTAACTAATTATAATTATTTATATCCTAAAAATTGTTTGGTAACATTCATGATAATTCCAGTTAAATCCTGTGTGACTGTTTGGCTATAGAGCAGGATTTACCCAAGGGACCCTTACTCTAGCGCCTGGATTTCGTAAATCCGGCAAAATACAGGATTTCCGAAATCATGGATTTCGCTCGAATCGGCGGAATTTTCCTTCTATCCCGGATTTCACATGCCATGAGATTTGGTTTTGCATTTTAGGCTGTTTGGCTGGATTTCGCTCAAATCCGCCTCAAATCCGGCCTAAATCCTGCTACCAAACTGCCCCTTATAGTTGGACAGATTGACGGGACTTAGCTGAAGTAGCACACGAAGGCAAGAAGGATGATTACCTTCTTAATGAACGAGCCGCCAGGCATTACTTTCGATCAAAATAATGGAACTCCCAGTCCAATAAGAAGGGAAAGTTGTTGAAGGCACAGAGTGGAACGACAACGGAGTCGGAGAGGAGGCTTCGGCTTGGTAGGTTTGAGGTAGGGATAGAGAAAGATTTCTCCTCTCTCTCTCTCTCTCTCTCTCTCTCTCTCTCTCTCTCTCTCTCTCTCCATGTGCTTGAATGGGCCGATGCTTGCTACTAAGAGAAGGAGATTTTGGTTGTAGGTGGAGATTTAAGGCAGGAGGAGTTCAATTTAGGGGAGGCACGGGTGGTCTGCGATTTGCGGCAAAGAGAAGGAGGTGGCTTGAGCTAAGAGGAAGATGTGATTGGCAAGATGGCTTCAACAAGGGGATTTCAAATAAGGTATGGACCTCAGTTTGGGTTTGATATGGGCTTAGAGGACAGTCGGATGGCCTCGGGTGTGTACGGCTTGAGGCTGTGGGTTCGATGGTAGCGAGTTTGGAGGCATCGGGGAATCAGTTGAAGCTAAAGAACCAAATAACAGGAGGTCTGGCTTCATTTGGGTTGGAGGTTAGATGCGATTGATAGGATTTGGAGGTACTAGGGATTTGGTCGGATGCTAGATAAGAGGCAAAGAAGCTTCGGGAGTTCTGCGACAGGGAAGAAGTTCGAGTGTAAGGGGCTGCTTGGCACAAGTGGGATTTAACTTTAGTGGGATTTAGTAAATCCTGTAAATCCGAATTTAGTAAATACAAAATGTGTTAAATCCTAAAAACTGTTTGGTATGTTAAATGTTAAATCTTGTTAAATCCTGAGAAACTGTTTGGTAACATATATCAGGAATTATGGCGGTTATGGATTTAAGTTTAAAGGAGATATTTATGAAATTAAGATCATTGCATAAAATATAATAAAGATCTTCATTTTTCGTCGTCTTTAATGACCCGATCGAGCTGCTCTATGCACACTAGAGATAGGATGGTTCGATGCTACAGGGCATGGGTCGCTGACTGCAACAAGATTTGAGCAAGATTTGGCTAAAGTAATCATTCATACATATTTTTTATTCTCTTTTTTTTTTTGGGGAAAATGGGGCAAGAAGCCCATATATTACTATGTAAGAAAATTACAAATAAGGTATAACAAAAAAGACTAAACTCAGATAAAAACTGAGAATAACCAAAAACCTATACCCCCTTAAGACAATAAAAAGAGAACAAAATGAAATATTGTTGGTTAATGAACAGCCAACCAAAAAGTAGTTTGAAATCCCAAAATTGGACTCAGACTGCTAATCGCACGTGAAGCAGATACCGTCGAGAAAGCTATCTCCTGGTTGCCAAAAAGACCGTCCAAGGAGATGATTAGCAGCTACATCATCGTCCCCAGCCAAAATCCTTCGAAATGAACGATTCCTGGTTGCTAAGAATAGCCATCCAGGAGACCGATCGCAGCATCCCACCATCAAAAATTCACCGCTTGAGAAAGAAAACAGAATTCCCCAAAAATTCCAGCACGGGTCAGTAGAATAGCATTCCATCAAATGCTCCAGAGACGAATGAGCCAAGAACCAAAGAGAAGATACAGCCAAAATGTTCAAAATACAGTAGCATCTCAGCAAAA
Source organism: Dendrobium catenatum (assembly GCF_001605985.2). Classification (NCBI taxonomy): domain Eukaryota; kingdom Viridiplantae; phylum Streptophyta; class Magnoliopsida; order Asparagales; family Orchidaceae; genus Dendrobium; species Dendrobium catenatum. Next base: position 689,735 of record NW_021319884.1, on the reverse strand, counting down.
CACCCGCAGGTAAGGACCAGCTAGGGAAAAAACCCCCCGAACTCCACTCATGAGCCAGATACATAATTCTGCCATGGAAATTGTAAATTTGCATAGTTTTTCCAGCTTTTAACTTTAGCCTCAACCGCAATTTTAATAGAGTGACAAAGAGTGGTAGAACTCCTGAATTTAGAGTTAAACCTTCTTTCATTCCTTTCCCTCCAAATAAAATAAGTGGCACAGCAAGTGATCAGAAGAAGTAGTTCTTTTTGTTTATTGGTCTGAAACCTCTTGTCGTCCAAGAAGTGTAAAACTTGGAGATGCCTAGGTCTCAAGAGAAATTCACCCAAATCAGGGATGAGTTGAGACAAAACCGAAAAGGCATAGTCACATTCAAAAAGTATATGAACAGTGGTCTCAAAGTGACTAGAGCAAAGAATGCAGGTGGATGGCATATCTAAATTTCTCTTAATAAGTTCCTCCGCAGTTTTAAGTCCCCCCCCTAATGGCAATCCAAGAATAGATGGAATATTTAAGAGCATAATGCTTATGCCACACAAGATGATGCCAATCCACAATGTCAGCCTCCTTATAATAAAATTTGAGAAAAGAAGAAAAACAGGGCTTAACCTTATCAGACCAGTACAAAGTGTTAGAGTCAAGCCTAATGGTAGACGAGATTTTAGAGACCACCTCCCCAGTTTCCTTCCACAGGGGTGAAGCCAAACTCAAAGGTGACTGCCACAGGGAACCATATTTCGCCATCAAAAAGGTAGACAGAGTGGTTTTTGTATTATGAATCCGGAATATAAGAGAGCAAAGATTAGCAAACTGGAGCCCCAAAAGATCCGGAATACCCAAGCCACCATTCATTTTAGGTTTGCACATATTCTTCCAGGCAATAAGATGTAATTTTTTTGCCTCCATATCACCAAAGAAAAGGAATTTTGCACATATTCTACTGAGTCTTTTAAGACAGGTTTTAGGTATGATAGCCCTTCTTATCCAATAAGCAATGGTATTGCAAACCGTATATTTCAGGAATTGAAGGCGTCCCGCCATAGAAAGCAATCTTGCTTTCCACCCGGCTAAGTGATCAGTAATAGAGTTCATGAGTGGCTGAAAATCAAAATTGCAAGGCTTTTTGACAGAGATGGGCAAGCCAAGGTATATCATCTTCTCACAGCAAGTAGAGATGTTGAGAGCCTCACACACCACAATGTGATCAGAGATGTAGTTCGATATAATAAGCTTACTTTTCTCATGATTCACTTTAAGTCCGGTAACATTAGCAAAAAAATCCAAATTCTTCATAAGAACAGTACAATTATGAGATGAGGCCTCCCCAAAAATGAGGAGATCATCCGCATAAAGAAGGTGAGATAATTTGATGTCATTCATTTGAATCCCAATATATCGATCATGAGAGTATTCGTTATCAATCAAGCAAGTGAAGGCGTCCATTGCAATACAAAAGAGGTAGGGGCTCAGAGGACACCCTTGTCTTATACCAGAGGAAGAGGCGAAAAATCCTTCAAGAGCACCATCAATACAGATAGAAAAATGAACGTTGGAAATGCACGCTCGAATCCAATGAATAAATTTAGGTGGAAAACCTTTTTAACTCATTCTGAGAAGGATGAATTCTCTAGACACTGAATCGAAGGCCTTACAAATATCTAACTTGGCACAGAAAATATTCTTTTTAGCAGATTTTTTGAAATCCCTGAGGATTTCAGAAGCCAAGAGAATGTTGTTTGAAGAAATACGATCCTTAATGAAACCAGCTTGATTTTCCCCAATAATGAGCGGCATTATTTCCTTCATCCTGGAGGCTAAGATCTTAGAAATAATCTTGTAGAATACATTGCAAAGGGCTATAGGCCTAAAATCAGAAATATTAGAAGCATGGACTGATTTTGGGATAAGAGTGATAGCAGTCGCCTTGGCTATATTAGGAAGATACCCTTTAGAAAAGAATGACTTAACCGCTTTACAGACCAAGGGACCGATGAAAAGCCAACTTGATTTGTAAAACTCGAAATTAAATCCATCAGGGCCAGGAGAAGAAGTGGAGCATCCCATGAAAACAACATCCTTAATTTTAGCATCTGTAACCATCATAGTCAGCAAATCAGATAGATGTGGGGGTATAGAATTACCTTTGGGAATGAGATGGTGATCACAAATGGAAGCCGGTTGGGGAGAATTAAAGAGCTTCTCAAAGTGTTGTATAATAGAGTTTATCTTGTCTTGCCTCACATTAGGATCATCACTAGCAATTAAAGAAGTGCAGCTGTGATTCCTTCTCTTTTTAATTCTGGCATAAAGAAATTTTAAATCATCTTCCCCATGCAAATGCCACTTAAGTTTAGCGCGCTGAATCGCCCAATTGGTTACAGAAGAAGAACAATCAGAAACTTGGGAATTAATAAGTTTCAACTTTTGATTTAAAATCGGGTTCTGAGGATCAGAGTTGATCAGCCCAAGACAAAGAGATTGCTGTTCTTTGAGAGAATGTAAACGGCTGGACAGTTGAGAAGCATTAGCCCACGGCTTCCCTTTAATAATCTCCCTGAAAATTTTCAGCTTGCTGTAAAACCCGATAATGGGGTTCCCATGAGAAGGTTGGGAGAACGTATTAAGGAGAAGTGTCCAGTAGCTGTCATATTTGGTCCAAAAATTTTTGAAAAGAAACCGGTGGTTGGCCTTGACATGGAGGCCAGGGAAGAGAACAATGGGCGAATGATCAGAACAGTTAGGAGCGAGAACTTCATAGAAGGAATTAGGATTAGAGTTCAACCAATAATCATTGATCAACATCCTATCTAATTTCAAGTGAATGGGGTCATTATTCCTCTGATTAAACCAAGTGTATTTGAAGCCCGTAGAAGCAAGCTCAATCAACCCCAGGTCAAAGTTGAGCAAATTGAAATCCCACAATTGTGAAGCATGAAGAGGGGAACCTCCCGATTTTTCATCATCATGTAAACAACAGTTGAAGTCTCCAAGAATAATCCAAGGGGAGCTAACAGATGACCCGATAGTCCGGAGATTGTTCAAGAGCACAATCCTATTAGAATGGGAATTCGAGGCATAAACCACATAAAGCACCCCAAGAAAGTCTGAGCCCCTAAAAAAATCACCAAAGATTAACTGCGTACTGAAAAAATTTGGTTTGAATTGGACACGGTGGGGATCCCATTTGATCCAAATCCTACCCGAGATGGATAGATTAAAATTATGACAGCTTTCCTCATTTTCAAAAATTTCATGATTGAGACGGAACCAAGGATCGAAATAGGAATTAGCATGAATCCTATTCTCCAGAACACAAATGAGCTCAAGATTGTATCCACGAACAAAATCTTTGCAAGCCTTAACCTTTTCCGGGCTATTGAAACCTCTAACATTCCAAGCCGCTAGAATTGGGGAGGTCATTTGGACTTTGAATTATGGGCAGGAGTTTTTTTGGGTTGCTTACTCCTAGAAGCTTTCGTTTGGGTAGCTGGCAAATTGCGGGTCTGAGATGATGCTGAGTAAGTGTTAGAGTAGTTCACATCCAGACATTGCTATCTTGGAGAAGAGCAAACTTGTTGGGTGATATGACTTTGTCTTGCTGTGGTTGGACAGTAGTAGTAGAAGAAGGAAGGGCCTCCTCAGTAGGGGAATTTAAATTAGGGATGTTGGAAAACATCTCCCTAGAACCAGTGTCTGTGTCTGGGATAACAATTACTTGAGGCTGTGATGAAAATGTCTCGGGTAAAGTTGAGGCAGCAGGGATTATATTTTGAGGTGGCGAGGGGTGCTTGGGATCAATAGGATTGCTGGATTCTTGGATTACAGAATTGCTGGATGAAGGATTGTGTTTGGGAGCATCAACCAAGTCCGAAGGAGGAGGCGGCTGAGTAGACTGAGTGTTTTGGGTTCGGATGAAGGGTCTCGGTGGCTTGCGACTGGTACTTCTCCCACGTTTAGGCGGAACAACAGTGTTAACACTCGGAGGCTTGGAAGGACAGAATTCTGGAGTGTGCACAATAGAACCACAAAATTCACACGGCATTGGCTTCCATTCATATTGGATTTTAAGAGAGAAAGGTTCTCCAAGTATGGTTATAGGAATAGTCTCAGGGTATAGGCAGTCTTTGGTAACCTGGACACGCACACGGGCATAAGTAAGCCTGGTTTTGTCAGCCGTTAGGTCATCCACAGCAATAGGTGTTCCGATTTTACTAGCTATCCGAGATATTCCTTCCGGAGTCCAGCAGGGAAGTGGCAAATCCAGAATTTTGAACCAAATGGGGATAGAAGAAAACTCTTCCCTAACAGGTTTAAAATTTGGAGCCCAGTTTTGTAAGACAAAAGGCTTACCAAGAAAAAACCAAACACCGCCATTCAACGCCATGTCAAAGTCTTCAAGTGCCGAAAATCTCAACATGAAAAAACCATCACTCAAAGATAGTAATTTCATCGTACCTTTCAGTTTCCACAACTTACGAATCGCCGAGAGTAAGGATTCATAATAAGGTCGTCGTCCGATAGAATACCCAATCAGCGACAAGCTCCATTCATCTTCCGCAGCTTTAACATGAACCTCATTGAAGTCAAGGAGGTCATCCGGCAGAGAGGAGGACGAGAGCTTGAAAGCATTCCCCGGGCGAGGAGCGGCCACAACGTTACTATAGCTCAGCGCGGGGGGAGAAGTTGTAATAGAGACCTTGGTAGATAGAGGGGGAACTCTTCAGAAGATAAGAGGTTAGTCATGAGAGAAAAAGAAGCCTCCCCCGGCGTAGCCGGAGGAGGGAAGGTAGAGAAGAGAAGACGAACAGAAGTCGGCTAGGGAGAACAAACCCTTCAGTTATAGCTTTGATCCTTTCTATTCTTTTGGTATTTCGCACTCTTTTTTTTTTTTTTTTTGATCAGAAGCAAGAACAGGAGCTCGCTGGCTGTGAAGTTAACTTTCTCCCTTTCGCGCGCTTCTAATGTTAAATCCCGTTAAATCCACCGAACCGAGGGATTTAGTAAATCCAGGATTTAAGCCATAAATCCGTAAATCCGGGATTTACAGAATCCCGGGATTTAACACGGACACAAAAACGGTTTGGCTGGATTTAGCGTAAATCCGACTTAAATCCCACGATAAATCCGATACCAAACAGCCCCTAAGGGAGAGGTCGAGATCTTCATTTTTTTCGTCGTATTTAATGACCCGATCGAGCTGCTCTCTGCACGCTAGAGATAGGATGGTTCGATGCTACAGGGCATGGGTCGCTGACTGCAACAAGATTTGCAAGATTTGGCTACAAGTAATCATTCATACATATTTGTTAATCTCTTTTTTTTTTAATGGCAGAGGTCAACATCTGGATATCTTTCGAGCTCGCCTCGATCTCGATTCAACCGCGTTGTAAAATTAGAGCTCAAGGCTCTCGAATGTCAGCTCTACTTCTATTATCCTCTTTCAATAAACCTTTAACACTCACCTCTTCTATGTGATACAGATAAAACCCACGTAAACCTTCCAACCTCTTCTCGATTCACCTCTTCTTCTTGCTCACCTCTTCCCAGTTGAACTCCATTTGCTGCTTGTGATTTCTCTAAGCCGAACTCCCGTCACCTCTTGCAGCTTCCCTTTGCCTGATCTGACCTTAATCAAACTCCTAATCTCCCTACCCATCTCCGATTTAGACCCAATCGAAACCCTACTTAGCCAAACTTGAAGCCGACATCTGACCTTACTCTTACAAACCGAACTCCAGGCTGGACATTGCCTCCTTTTCTTTCTCCCTCCATAGCCTCCTGGATCCCATCGACCTTCTTCTAAGAGCTCTAACCGAAAGCCTTAACAGAGCCTTTACTCTTGGTTGACCTCACATTGGACCGAACTCCTCCCTACATAGCCGCAAGAAGCCTCCAATAGCCAACCTCTTCCAGTACACATACTGGAATCCCATCTCAGCCAAGAGCTCTGCCCGATCTCCCCGTGTCCAAGTAGGCCCAAAGACCTTCTATAACCTGTCGCTTGAGCCAACCCGATGAAACCTAGCCGAGCCCATTCAACTTGCATACCGGACCTCCTGTAGTTAATTAGGTATACATTCTTATTTTTTATTTTTAGTTATTAACTATATTAATTACAATTATTACAGTAATTATTATATATATATATATATATATAATGAAAGAAAAAGAGAGAATAAAAGAAGAAAGAAAGTAGAAAAAAAGAGAGAAAATAAAAGAGAGATTTAAAAAAAATGGAAAAAAATTTTGCAAAAGAAAGGGGGATTTCTATGATTTTATTCATTATACTCACTATCATCGACTCCTTAGCAGAAGGTATAATCTCCCTAAACTTGAGAAAACCTATTTCGACACATGCAACACGCCGAACAACCACCCATGCACGCTTTTCTTAGCACAATGGGAGGGAGTTTATTGCGATACTAGCTAGGCGGGTAATCTCCTAAAGTCATATTTTTAGTGTTTGTAGCATGCCAAGGGACCGCTATGGAAGCTTTTCTTAACATGATGTGATGGAACTTGGTGCAATGCTACATCAAAGCAAGCGAGCCTTGTGCCGTTTTTCTTTGCTTGTCGGGGCAAAAATATAAGTACCCGTATGTGGGTAGAAATTATTTTTTTTTTCAAACAGGTGCTTTCAAAAGACCAATGCACGCCTTTCTTGGCATAGTGGAGGATAAAGTCTATAGCCATAGTGTCCCCCGACAGTGATCGTGCAAGTTTTTTAAGATTTGGCGGGCAGGTTATGACTCTTGGTTTTTCTCCTAAATGGGAGAGATATCAAGATGCTACCAAAATTTTGACTGAAGATGCAAGTACTTGGATAAATAATAGGGGACTTGGGCTTGAACTTGATTTGGACCAAATTGAAAAACATGAACATAATTCAAATCCAAATAATAAGTGAACATCATAATAAAAAATAAAAAAATTAAATAATAAATTCAAGACATCTAAATAAGCATCAATCAACAAAGCAGGGAGCTCATATCGGACTCAAATAAGCTTGAACAATCAGTAAGAACTCAAAATGGTAATGGAGAATTAAGTCTTAAGTTAAAAGTTTTTCATGCAACAATTGTGGACCTCTGAATGGAAACATCATCATGCGAGGGACATAGTGCAGTGGGTATGATCGCACGATCCATGGATGAAAGGATCATAGATCTTCGAGCTCTTTGAAAGCAGGCTAATGGGACGAAATATTAGATCGTACATACGATTAACCATTAAGCCTAGCGGCTCTTATTTATGCACTCTGATGGATAATAATATGCATGATCTGATCAAAACAACGAGGTTTCCACCACTCTATATATCAGCTAGAGTGAGATTTATTTTATGTGGGACTCAATTTCTCATAGGCACAAACCACCCATAGTTAATTACATCTCAAGTCGGGGCCTAAGAAGACTCTCGATTAAGGATCCTACATTATCTCCTCAAAAGGGATTGTCATATAGGAAGGAGTCTAGGAAGTTCTTACTTAAAGGGAAGGAAGGTTCAACTTGGCTTAGTCAACATACAAGACCTATATCAACATTTGGAGAGAGTAAGGTAATGAGAAGAAGCTACAGAAAAAAAAATAAACAATACTCTCAAGGCATACAAGAGAGAAGGATGGAGGTGACGTTATTTATGTGACATATATAGATATGATTTATAGCCTCTGAAGAATAAAAAACTTATCCATCGATGAGAGATATTATAAGATATAGATAGTATTAGCCTTAAACCCTAAATCTAAAGTTGATTTAGTGTTCTACACAACACTAACACCCGTATCATAGCTAATGTATTTTGAACTTATATCCTTCCTAAAAAGAAATGCCAGCATCCATGGAAAATTTGGAGAAGGAAGAAGGTGGTCGGTCATCCATGGATGACCAGATCACCAAATCTTTTCTTTCTACCGCGAGTCCAATTATGTTGGATTCAAAAGGTAGAATCTCCTTCAAACGCATCTCCCCTCACAATCTTTGGGTTTTGGAATATCCTCTTGTCATCAAAGAGTGAGGTTTGATTGCTAAACATAAGCCGTTGCCGGAGTCAGGTAAAGGGAAAGAGGTAATTTCAGTTTTGGGCAAGATTCCAAAATCACCTTTATCAATTATTATCTCTAGAGAAAATGACAAGGAGGCTTCTTCTTCAAGAAGCAGTTTCATTGATATATTGAAGAATGATAAGAGTTTTGACAATGGTAATGTCAATATAAAAATCGAATTATTTCATCAAGATTGGATAATTCTAATGTGTGGTTCAAAAAACCACACGTTAAAATTAATTTGAATACAATGCATGATGAGATTGAAGATGCAAATGTTGTTAAACTTGATGTGGAGAAGGAAAATTCCAATATTCAAGTTTTGAGTAAATCGTTGGTTGTGAAAATTCTTGGGAAAAATTGACCTTTTTCAAAATGTGCTATTGAATTGAGGAAGCAATGGATGAAGTATGGAGGGTTTGATATAACATTGATTGGTCTAGATTGGCTACTTTGTTCCTTTGAGTCTCATGAAGCCATGGAAGAAGTGCTTAATGGAGGTCCATGGTTTGTAGGAGGCTTCATTGTAGGGTTGGACAAGTGGTCTCTTAACTTCTCACCTAATTCCTTGGATGGAGTTTCTTCTCCGATTTGGGTTCGTCTTCCTCACTTACCTCTGCATTGTTGGGATGGATCCAATATCACTAGAATTGTTTCTAGAATAGGGACTCCTTTATTGTTGGATGGTAACATGTTTAGATGGGGGAGAAGAGAATTTGCTAGAGCCTGCATTCGGCTTAATTTGAATTCTAAACTCCCATCTGGTATTTGGGTTGAAGGGTTGCATGCTAGATTTTTTCAAAAGTTTGAATATGAAAATCTATCATCAATTTGTTTCAAATGTGGGATTATAGGACATTTTGATTCAGTATGTCCTAATGTTAAAGATGGTGCCAGTTCAATTCAGACTGAAAATCCTTATGAACCTTGGATGCATGTGAAGTTCAAAAGCAATAATAAGAAAAATTTTGTGAAAAAACAATCCAAAGTTTTTTCAACCAAGGAAAAATCAAATGCTTTTTCTCATACTTTCAAAAATGCAGAATTTGAGGAAGGAGGTGAAGAAGTTGTTATTGCTAATTCAGAAATTATAATTGAACCTTTGGCTGATCAGGATAATAATGTTCAAAAATTGGTGACCGACCCTTTGATTGCTGCAGAAATTAATTTTCAAAATGCAGAAGATGCTGAAATCAAGGAAGGAGGTGATGATGCAGTTAGCCATAATTTGAATTTGAATGATGTACATCTTGTTGCTTGGAATTCAAATTTTGAATTCAATTCTTCCTAATCTTTGGCTGTAGTAGATAAAGTTGTTAATGCTGTTACTGGTATGATGAATGATCCATGTGAGGCTACAGCTTTTTTCGTGAAACAGTAGATTCCAGTCAAGAATTTGAATTCCGATTTATGTGCTGATCCGTTGGGAGCTGCTTGGAATGAACCTATTTTGGATGCTGGCCTAATGGGAGCTCATGAATCTGAAAATGGATTAATTTTAAATTCAAATTCTGAATTCAAATTTGCTAAATATTTGGAAGATGATAAGTGAGCTGGTTGTAATAAAGCTGATTTGTTGGAGGCAGTTTCTAACAAACCCAATACTGTTGCTGATCGGTTGGGAGCTTTCAAATTTGATTTTGATTTCAAAAAATCGGATGTGCAGGAGGTGGAAAAGGATGCCACTAATTCTATAATTGAATTGGATGCTATTCCTACTTTAAATGACTTAGTGGCTGAATCTCCAACTACTAATCCAGCGGAATTATCTGAAATGAAATAGAATTTGGATGGTATGAGAGATATTTCTCCTCCTTTTGAGATCAGTTTGAATTTTAAAAAAATTGTTTTTAAGAAGGGAAAAACTCTCTCTACTAAGATAAGTGGATCTTCCGGCTCTAAACACATATTGTTCAAAGAACTTCAAACTTTAGGACTGGTGAGAGATCTACCTAGAAGAAGGTTGGCTGAACTCAAAATAAAAAATGATATTAGAGATTCTTCTCTTTTATCTCGTTAATATGCAAGATGATTTTTCCTTTGCTATCAACAAAGTGGAAAGGTTCTTGAAGATGGAGTAATTTATCAAAGTATTTGTCATTACACGAGCTTTGGATTGCAACTTTGGAAGTTGGGAATTGCATTTGAAATATCTATCAGTGATATTCTTAGATGGTTTTTGGATGTTATTGATTTATTGTTTTTTTCGTGGTTACTTTTGTTACTTCTTTTTTTTCTTTAGTTTATTATTTGTTTTTTAAACCTACTCTAATTGCTTATGGGATCGTTACTAAGTCCTATTCTTTAACCGGTTGGGAACTCTGGGATACTAATCAACCCTTGGGTTGTTCTAAACTTTGGTATCCCCTGCATCTCAAGGGTTTTAAAATAGGAATTAGTGGGTTTCATTTCAATTATAATAAGTTTAATTTAACAAATATGCTTTCAATAAGGTTCCTTTTTCATGTTGATAAAGGAACCATTAGTTTCTTCTTTTTAGTTTGTATTAGGTTATTTTTTTCATTTTAATGCAAATTTTGCATTTCTTCAAAAAAAGAAAAAAAAAAGAAAAGAAATGCCAGCTAACAACTTAGTCGTATAAAATTCATGGTTGATCGGTCTTTATAAAATATGGGTGGGTGGCTCAATTTTTGAGAGATAAGCCCAACATGTAGAGAAGTCCCTAAATGGCCTTGTACTTATATAAGATAGAATGCTTCTAGAATTAATACAATTAAAATTTTAATTTAATTAATTTCTAACATAATGCATGCTATTTAAAGTCTCTAAATCATGAATGCTTAAAATTTAAGGAAAGGCTTAAAATACTTTTTTTTAATTTTATAAAAGACTAGTTTTTCCCAAATCCAGCACCTCATTCTCATAGGTCAGATTATCTAAGCTTTATCCATGGGTGGGGAAGTGTCTTAAAGTAAGGAGAGAGAAGATGCATTAAATGCATGTGACTCTGGACTATTTTAGTTATTCCTTAAATTATTAAGTTTCTATATTATTTAATTCTTAAAATTTTAAATTTGAATTACGAGTAGAAAAAGTTTTAGTTCATAAAGAGCCTAGCAAAATTAGACGCACACACAAGCAAGAAAGAAACCTATGAAAAACAGATAATTTATATGATAGAAATAAAATAAATACATTAATATAAATAAAATCATAAGTGTAAAAAAATTTTCTTGGCAAGTGCAATATAAGTACAACCCAGGGTCTACATAAAAGTAATGATGGTCAAGCCTCACTAATAACAACCTGGACTCTAGTCATAATGAATGACACAAGTCTTAAAAATAATACATTTCATATTCATCTTCATCTTCAAGTTCTTTTACAGATCTTCTTCTTTCGATCTTCATAAGGTTCATCTTTCAAAAAGGGTACCCAAATGAAAAGAAATTTCCTATAAAGAGCCTTTCTTTTTCCATTTGGATCCATAGTATTTAAAATGACTTATCTTTTTAATGACTTTCATAACTCAATACATTACATACAAATTACATTTACATTATGAAAAAGAAAATTAGGCTCTCCTGCATGGTTATCCTAAGAAGTTAATATAAAATAACCCAAGTAAAGTAATGATGGTTAAGCCTCACTAATAACAACCTGGACTCTAGTTATAATTAATGAAACAAGTCTTAAAAATACGACATTTCATATTAACCTTCATCTTCAAGTTCTTTTACAGATCTTCTTCTTTCGATCTTCGTAAGGTTCGTCTTTCAAAAAGGGTACCCAAATGAAAAGAAATTCTTTATAAAGAGCCTTTCTTTTTCCCTTTGGATCCATAGTATTTAAAATGCCTTATCTTTTTAATGACTTTCATAACTCAATACATTACATACAAATTACATTTACATTATGAAAAAGAAAATTAGGCTCTCCTGCATGGTTATCCTAAGAAGTTAATATAAAATAACCCAAGTAGTTATATATGAAAATGAAAATACTCATACCAATCACACTTGGTCATACTATTATTTATTTGGGTGCTAAGCAACTGAAGCACATTTAGCAACCATTTACATAATTTTTATTTATTATTTTAGTCAACTTTATTAGTGATGCATGAGCATGGACACATTCAAAAAAGATCATCAATATCAAGATCACCCCTAACCTATGACTAATCTATCACACAACTCATCAAAAAAATAATATGAAAATAAAACTCATTATCACATTAATCACAATAAATCAAAACAACTAACACACGTGCCATATGTAGAGCGTCACATTATAAAAATAGAAAAGTAAAGCATTAGCCTAACCTCATAGTAGAAGTGGCGCCCTTGCAAAAAATTCTATAAGTGTAGTAGACTATGTTTCTCTGGACGTGTCATATATTGAGTAATTAGTTCAAGTTACTTGTGATCCGTTTTGTTGAAGTTTGAAAGGGAAAATATTAATTAAAGTTCAAGTATTAATATCTTGAGGTCAATGTTAATTGAATTAGTTGGTTAGTTAGTTTTAATATTTAGGGTTGTGTTCTTTGAAGTTTGTGTTGGATTAGCGGATTTTAGAAGGTCCGGGGTCATCCTGTCCGCTAATTTAAGGGGTCCAAAAGATCACTTTTAGAATAGGCTAGGTTTTGGGCTTCTATTATTTTTATTAAATATTAGACCTTATAAAGAGTAATTAAACTTTGAGTTGGATGTATTTAAAGTTTGAATCAACTATTAGAGACTAACCCTTGAGGTAATATAAAAGGAAATGCAACACATCATAGTATACCATGTCCTTAGAATTAGGATAACATAGATTATAATGCGGATCTATGGCTTATGATTTTGATGATAGCAAACATTCTTTTTCTCTATGACGGCTTTCTACTAACGTTTCAGGTCCACACTTTAAGACTGCAATCTGGAACCAGCTTAAGATTGGGTAGACTAGGCCTGTGTCAGTTTGTAATCTTTTTCCTTTCTTGAGTCTATTGTATTTAGTGTGGCATCTGATGATTTGTATCTTGGAAGATTTTCTATTGTGCCCTAAAAGTTTTCTATTTTTGGTAACATCGTCCTGGACGATCTGACAAAAGTAGAAATCCTAATTAGGGCATCCTCTTTAAAGCAGCCGTTTTTATGCAAAACACATCGTCCTGGACGATTTTGTATCGGCCAGGACGATCGGCTCAATACAGCAAGAATCTGCCGCCAGATCTACTTAGGAAAATCTTATTTTTGGACATCGTCCCGGTGGATCGTCCTGGACTATAAAATATCGTCCCGGCCGATCCAGAGCAATTTTTCCAAAATTTCTCAAGCAGTTTTGGAAAGCATTTAATGGGGATTTCGTCCAGGCCGATCGCAAGATCGTCCGGGACGATTAGACATCGTCCAGCTTCATTTCAGGGCGATATTCAGGACGATTTTCCCTTAGTGGTTGAATCTCCAACTACTAATCCAGCGGAATTATCTGAAATGAAATAGAATTTGGATGGTATGAGAGATATTTCTCCTCCTTCTGAGATTTGTTTGAATTTTAAAAAAACTGTTTTTAAGAAGGGAAAAACTCTCTCTACTAAGATAAGTGGTTCTTCCGGCTCTAAAAACATATTGCTCAAAGAACTTCAAACATTAGGACCGGTGAGAGATCTACCTAGAAGAAGGTTGGCTGAACTCAAAATGAAGAATGATATTAGAGGTTCTTCTCTATTATCTCGTTAATATGCAAGATGATTTTTCCTTTGCTATTAACAAAGTGGAAAGGTACTTGAAGATGGAGCAATTTATCAAAGTATTTGTCATTACACGAGCTTTGGATTGCGACTTTGGAAGTTGGGAATTGCATTTGGAATATCTATCAGTGATATTTTTAGATGGTTTTTGGATGTCATTGATTTATTGTTTTTTTCGTGGTTACTTTTGTTACTTCTTTTTTCCTTTAGTTTATTATTTGTTTTTTAAACCTACTCTAATTGCTTATGGGATCGTTACTAAGTCCTATTCTAATATCTATGTGTGATATTCTTAGATGGTTTTTGGATGTCATTGATTTATTGTTTTTTTCGTGGTTACTTTTGTTACTTCTTTTTTCCTTTAATTTATTATTTGTTTTTTAAACCTACTCTAATTGCTTATGGGATTGTTACTAAGTCCTATTCTCTAACCGATTGGGAACTCTGGGATACTAATCAACCCTTGGGTTGTTCTAAACTTTAGTATTCCCTGCATCTCTAGGGTTTTAAAATAGGAATTAGTGGGTTTCATTTCAATTATAATAAGTTTAATTTAACAAATATGCTTTCAATAAGGTTCCTTTTTTATGTTGATAAAGGAATCATTAGTTTCTTCTTTTTAGTTTGTATTAGTTGTTTTTTTCATTTTAATGCAAATTTTGCATTTCTTCAAGAAATAAAAAGAAAAGAAATGACAGCTAACAACTTAGTCGTATAAAATCCATGGTTGATCGGTCTTTATAAAAGATGGGTGAGTAGCTCAATTTTTGAGAGGTAAGCCCAACATGTAGAGAAGTCCCTAAATGGCCTTGTACTTATATAAGATAGAATGCTTTTAGAATTAATACAATTAAAATTTTAATTTAATTAATTTCTAACATAATGCATGCTATTTAAAGTCTCAAAATCATGAAAGCTTAAAATTTAAGGAAAGGCTTAAAAATACTTTTTTTTTTTATATAAAAGACTAGTTTTTCCCAAATCCAGCACCTCATTCTCATAGGTCAGATTATCTAGGCTTTATCCCTGGGTGGGGAAGTGTCTTAAAGTAAGGAGAGAGAAGATGCATTAAATGCATGTGACTCTGGACGATTCTAGCTATTCCTTAAATTATTAAGTTTCTATATTATTTAATTCTTAAAATTTTAAATTTCAATTACAAGTAGAAAAAGTTTTAGTTCATAAAGAATCTAGCAAAATTAGACGCACACACATACAAGAAAGAAACTTATGAAAAGCAGGTAATTTATATGATACAAATAAAATAAATACATCATTATAAATAAAATCATAAGTGTAAAAAAAATTCCATGGCAAGTGCAATATAAGTACAACCCAAGGTCTACATAAAAGTAATGATGGTCAAGCCTCACAAATAACAACCTGGACTCTAGTTATAATGAATGACACAAGTCTTAAAAATAAGACATTTCATATTCATCTTCATCTTCAAGTTCTTTTATAGATCTTCTTACGAACTTCGTAAGGTTCATCTTTCAAAAAGGGTACCCAAATGAAAAGAAATTCCCTATAAAGATCCTTTCTTTTTCCTTTAGATCCATAGTATTTAAAATGCCTTATCTTTTTAATGACTTTCATAACTCAATACATTACATACAAATTACGTTTACATTATGGAAAAGAAAATTAGGCTCTCCTGCATGGTTATCCTAAGAAGTTAATATAAAATAACCCAAGTTGTTATATATGAAAATGAAAATACTCATACCAATCACACTTGGTCATGTTATTATTTATTTGGGTGCTAAGCGACTGAAGCACATGTAGCAACCATTTACATAATTTTTATTTATTATTTTAGTCCCCTTTATTAGAAATGCATGAGAATGGACACATTAGATTAATATTCTCAATATCAAGATCACCCCTAACCTATGGCTAATCTATCACACAACACATCACAAAAATAATATGAAAATAAAACTCATCATCACATTAATCACAATAAATCAAAACAACTAACACACGTGCCATATGTAGAGCGTCACATTACAAAAATAGAAAAGTAAAGCATCAGCCTAACCTCAAACTAGAAGTGGCGCCCTAGCAAATAATTCTATATGTGTAGTAGACTATGTTGCTCTGGACATGTCATATATCGAGTAATTAGTTCAAGTTGCTTGTGATCCGATTTGTTGAAGTTCGAAAGGGAAAATATTAATTAAAGTTTAAGTATTAATATCTTGAGGTTAATTTTAATTGATTTAGTTGGTTAGCTAGTTTTAATATTTAGGGTTGTGTTCTTTGAAGTTTGTGTTGGATTAGCGGATTTTAGAAGGTCCGGGGTCGTTTTGTCCGCTAAGTTAAGTGGTCCAAAAGATCACTTTTAGAGTAGGCTAGGTTTTGGGCTTCTATTATTTTTATTAAATATTAGACCTTATAAAGAGTAATTAAACTTTGAGTTGGATGTATTTAAAGTTTTTTAGGTAAAGTTAATAATTTTGGAGTTTTTGGGCCCTAGTTATCAAACTACGGTTGACCAGAGAGTTAATATTTTAATTAAGGTTGATTTTTGAAAAGTTATTATTTTTAATAAATACTAGATTTTATTTGGAGTAGAATGCATTTTTGGTTAAAGAATTTGAAATTTGCTGGAATTAGTTATGAATTTTTAAAATTTGGGCATTTAATGAATTTTTAAAATTATCTAATTAAGGGCATTTTAGGAGTTTTGATCAAAATCTGATCCAAACTTCTTGGAATCACACCTAAGGTCCAAAATGACCTAAAAAGATGTTCATAAGTGTGTGGGGGAAAATTTGGAATTTTTAATAATTATTAATATTTAATTTAGTTAAAAAGTAAATTTTAATCAAATTTAAATTAATGATCAAACTGAAGCGAAATTAAGGTGGTTTTAATTTTTTCAGATTAAGGGTTAAATTATGAAGAGTTTAATGTAATATTTCTAGTTTTTAGATTTAATTTGAATTTATTATACTTTTTTGAATTTATTAGGGCTTAATTAAGGGATTA
Organism: Dendrobium catenatum; assembly: GCF_001605985.2. Classification (NCBI taxonomy): domain Eukaryota; kingdom Viridiplantae; phylum Streptophyta; class Magnoliopsida; order Asparagales; family Orchidaceae; genus Dendrobium; species Dendrobium catenatum. The sequence continues at coordinate 672,999 of NW_021319884.1, read as the reverse complement.
AATTAGAGTTTATTAATTAAGGGGTATGAAGAGTCCTAAAAATTTCTAGAAAATTCTAGCTTTTTTAGGGTGGTACTAAGTTCACATTTTTAAAGTTTCATGTCCGTCAATGATGTTTCCTAGCTCATAGAATTTTTCTAAGTTTGCTAGACGAGTCATCAATTATTATCCTTAGGGTATCGATATGTTAAATAGGTTTGAATCAACTATTAGAGACTAACCCTTGAGGTAATATAAAGGGAAATGCAACACATCATAGTAGACCATGTCCTTAGAATTAGGATAGCCTAGATTAAGTGCTCATGCATCTTGCACATGTAAAAGAAGTTTAAAGAATGATTAACATACATTATATATAAAATTTAAGAGATCAACTGGCCACCCAAAAAGAGGTTTAAAAATAATTAAAAAATTTGTTTTAATTTAACAATACTTAATATATTATTTATTAATTAATATTTAAGTATACAAGTATTTAAATAATAAATAAATAATTAAGAAAAATAGAGTTTCAATATTTCAAAGTAATTTTAAATTAAAGTACTTAATTTTCTAAAACAATATAAGGTATTATATGTATATTTTGAATTTTATAAATTTTTTTAGTAATTCATAATTAATTTTGAGTTTAAAATTCCAAATATTTAATAATTAAAATAATTTAAAATATAATTTTTTATTTTAAGCTAATTTTATTTTTAAATTAAAGAGAATTATTTTCTAAAATTTTTGATACTTGATATGTTATTTTTGGATTTTTAAATAATTTTTAATAGTTTTTTAATGTTTTTTGAATTTAAAATACATTAAAAATGAATTTAAAACAAATTTAATTAAATAATGGTGGCAGCGGCAGACGAGGTAGGCTCTAGTTAGCTCCCAGAAATGTGGGAAATCATTACCAATGATTGTCCCATCATGCAATCATTAGTAATGATTGTCATGGCATAGAAATCATCGCTGCGGCTTTAAACTAGGTCAGACGTGGCTTAGAGTCATCCAATCGCTCGTGGTTTGAAATTAATGGCTATGATTAAGCTTGATGAACAATGTAGCTACGAGATCAAACTCTGTGATCGATTCGAACCACGAAATGATGGGATATCAACCATTGATCATGACATCAACGGTTCAGATTGTACCCCAGCAGACAGAAGACTAAACTCGAGCCCTAGAATTGTGTTTATTGTCACTCTCTCGATCGGATCCACCAAATCATATAAAATTTTAAACGTATCATCTACAAGTTAAGAGCATTCATGTAGAGGTGATTTTATAGAAGTTATTTAGATCTAGGTGTCCAAAATTTGGGTTAGGGATTTCACCTCGGCTTGTAGATGATTTAACCCATTTAATGACTCTCTAAACTTATTGATTATCCACTTATAAAATTGTAAAAGACCCCTTGAGCTACCAACATTTTGTTTGAGTATAAAAAGCTTTAGAAGGTTCTTAGGCTTGGTTCGTCAAAGATCTTGCCTCTGGCAAGGTCTTAATGGTGGGTTTGACTTGGGGATGGTAGAGGGAGTCTATGAGAGCTCACATGCAAAACTTTTTAGGCTTAGGGGGCTTAGAGAGATATCAAGGGTAAAAATCCTCTTTAATGAAACCCTAACAAGCCTACATATAGACCTAAGCCTTGGATGGATGGCCTATATCACATCTATGGATTATTAGGATATACTTGAGCTCCCTAGCCAAGGTTTTGGGTCAAGGCAAGATTAAGAAACATTTAAATGCAATAAGAGGATTGAATTTGACTAAGTTAGCCAATTTTTATCATGTTGGGCTATGGTTGACCAAGTAAAGTGTTGACCTGGTTAACATGGTCAAACATGTCCAAGGGATGAGAGGTTGAGCAAGAGAATGAATGAGAATGGATCAAAATTCATATAAAGGTCTTTGGAGCCATTTGGGTCAACCTAAGTTGACCTGTTCAACTAGGCTGACCCAGGGTCTAGGCTCTATAGACATAGTTTGACGCACTAAACTGAAGGGTGGTGGGGGATTGAGCCAAAGATGGATTAAAATTGATTTGAAACCAAAAGAAGGGGATTTGGGTTAATTGGGCCAACCTAGGTTGACCTGTTCAATTAGGTTAATCCAGTGCCTGGGTCTGGGCCCAACAGAGCTTATTTAACCCATTAAACCCAAGGGATGTGGTCTTAGGGTCTGGTTTGGTCAATTTGACCAAGTCAACCCCCTTAAGCAAGGGTTTGATGAAAAATAAGGTCAATAAATAAGCCCCCAACAGGGGCAGTGAACAGCTTGTATTGGCTTTGACCGAATGAAGCAAAGGAAGTGAGATAAAGAATATGTGGGGGATCATCAAAGGAAGGAAGTAGGGGGATCTTCTACCTACCTTTCCCTACAGTAAGGGGTGAATAGAAAAGAAAACAAAGAGAAAGGGGGGATCTCACACTCATCTGACCATGTTAAAATCGTGAATGTGCACAACTTGATGTTTACCTGACCATATCAAAATAGTGAATAAAGAGCTGGAGTAAAAGATAAATCAATTATCTGTTTGACCTTATCGAAATAGTAGAATAGAAGATGAAAGGATCCCACATTCACATGACTATATCAAACTAGTGAATGAGGGTGACTCAATACTTACGTGACTATATCAAAACAAAAAAATAAAGAATTCACAAAATCTAATGTATGCATGACAATATCAAAATATTAAGACAATCAGGAAAAGAGTCTGATATTCACATGATCATATTGAAATAGTGAATGTAGACAAATCAATGTTCACCTGACCATATTGAAATAGTGAAACAAAACGTGAAGCTGTGGTGAGTAATGCCTCATAGGGACTCAGTCGAGCTCTCAACCAGGTAATGTTCAACATTTGTCTGACTATATCAAAACAACAAATATAAATAGCTTAATACTCATCTGACCATATCAAAATAGTGAGTAAGGAGTCAAAGGGTTATGGGGTCTGCCTCACAGGGACTCGGTCGGGCACCCAACTAGGTAAGGTTCAATATTTTCCTGACAATATCGAAATAGAAAATGTGAAAGGCTCAATACTCACTTGACCATATTGAAATAGTTAAGGAGTCAAAGTAAGGAAGTAAATCAACTACCTACCTAACCATATAAAAACAATATAATAAAAGGTGAAAGGATCCCTCGATTACCTGACCATATTAAAATAGTGAATAGGGGTGACTCAATATTTTTCTGACCATATAAAAAAGGCAAATAAAGGAGCCACAAAGTCTAATGTTTGCCTGACCATATCAAACAACGATACAAAAGAGAAAAGTCACCTCAAAAATAACCTGAAATACATCTGTGATTGAGGGAGAAAGGAAATGGTAAGTAGGAGTATTCCAAGGGAAAATTTGTCTAAGGAATCCTGAGCTAGCTTTTTGGTTACCATGTGGTAGAGGAGAAATCATCATGGCTAGGAGTAACCGAATGCTGACAGAATTTCTTAGGCAAAAGTATAATTATATGGAGCGAAAGCATCAGACTAATGCCTTAAGGGACAACAAGAATAGATATTCCCTCAATAGAATGCGAGAGGGTCAACAACTTGAGGTAGCGAGGGGAAATATTCACCACAGAGGATAATAATTACAAATAAGATCAATAATCATCAAAAGCTCAAAACAGTAACACCTACACAAACTGGTGGGACCCTATGGGAAGTGAAAACAACATCAACACATCAGTAGAACTACTATGGCGACTAAGCGTAGGGTATGGATGAGAGAGTGGATTGCTAAGGGAAGCGAGGGAGCTGATTTTCTGTTAGAAAATCAAAGCTCTCAGAGCACTGATGCTAACACCTAAGACTAGGTGTACTACATCACCACTAGGAAAGCAACTCAAGGTAACAAGGGGACACACTCACCACCAAGGATAGTAACTATGAGTATGACCAATAATCATCAAAAGTCCATAATGGTAATAACCAATCCAACTGGTGGGATCCTATGGGAAGTGAAAGTAAAACCAACATATTCATAGAACTACTCTGGAAACTAAGAGCATGATATGAATGAGAAAGTGGTTTGCTAAACAGAATAGATAAGAGGTCTGATATTTCCTCAAAAAATTCAAGCCCACAAGGAAGTGATGTTAACACTTAGGGTAATATATACAATATCACCAACAAGGAAAATGAGAATCATAAAGAATTATTACAAAGATAAGTGTAGGGTCATCACCAGAGCGATCACCTAGATGCTTGAAAGAAGAGAACAAGAGAAGTTTTTGGGGAACTTGAGTTCTTGGAGAGTAAAGACGGATTCTACAGAAATTACTAGATGGGCAAGAGAAGGTGAATTGTAAAAGATTTATAGCAATAAATAAAACCTAAGCAGGAGTTTTAATATTTTTGATATTTTTTAAGGTTTTAACATGAAAATAAAGTGCAACAATGGAATCCTGTTCAACCACAATATTTCACCAAACAAATATACTGAAAATGAAAAATGCACGCAAGAATAAAAATGATAAGGAAAAAGCACACCGGATTTTTATAGTGGTTCGGTCAAACCATGACCTACGTCCACTCCCCGGAGTCCTCCGCTCCGAGAATTTCACTACAACCAATAGCTTTCCTTTTTCCCCCCTTGGCAAGGCGAAGAAGCCCTTACAATACTCCCTTTCACCAACCCGACGTAGCAGATTGTCAAACTCTATTTTCACCCTTTTGGCGACAGCAGGGAACCTTCTCGTTTTTCTCCCTCATGGAGAAGGCAGAGTACCTTGAGGTCACGGATGTAGAAGAGCCTTCCCCTTGGACATCCTCTCACAAATTCTTCTAGGGCCACAGGAGGAGCAAGATGTAGCAAGTTCGTCGCAACCGTGTGATCTCCATCACACCTCTTCTCCCTCACAACGCTCACCTTCTCCTTCCTCTCTCAAACCCTAAAGAACTTCTCAAGAGCTCTCTCCCTTGGAATCCCTCTCTAACCCCATTCTCCTCTCTGATTTAGATACTTAAAACATAACTATTTTGACACCAAAAAATGGGCTCCAAAATCCCTGAAATTTCAAAGTAGCTATTACTATCGTATAATACGATTTTTCATCGTACAGTATGATATGTATACCAAGCTTTGTCCTGGTACAAAGATGTATGAACAGTTCAAAATCAATCGTACTGTATAATAATGAATCGTACGGTATGATCCTCAACATTACTGATCGTACAGGACGATAGCCGGGATGATCAAATGTCGTCTCTGTTCATCGTATTATACGATATATATCATACAGTCCGAATGGTCAAAATTCAAGGCATCGTCCAGAATGAATTTTAGGACGATCAAGAGTCATCTATATTCATTGTATAGTACGATCTACATCGTACTGTATGATGAGAAAAAGCTAGTGGATCATCCAGGATGATCTTCAAGACGATCAAAATTTGTCTCTGTTCATCGTATTGTACGAACTGGTTCGTACAGTATGATATTCAATTTAAATTGAACCTTAAATTATTCCACTAATCACAGTTAATTTAAGTAAGTATTTAAAATATATTATACAGTACGAATGACTTCGTACAGTATGAAAGGCGGAGAAAATACTTAAGCTAATTTGACGGCTAGGGTTTTGGATTTGAACATATCGTATAGTTTGATTATGATTTGTACGATACAATCTATTCACAGAATCTTCCTACAAGCTTAGATCGTACAGTACAAGATAACTTCGTATAGTACGATCTTCAGAGAAAGAAAATCTTCAAAATTTTCTTTTAAAAAACCCTCTCCCCCTGTGTGTGTGCATGGTTGCTCAGAATTTTATGCATTTTGTGGCCAGACTCAAGAAAAAAAAATAAATAACAAAATATATTGTCAGACTCATACTCCTAAGCTACCCATTCTTGAATCTTCCTGTTGTCCTGAGTAGCTTGTGATCTTCCTGAAATGTTAGTACTCACGGACAATAGCAAACAAAATAATATTCAATGAATAGATAATTCAGATGGCATTATTTGTCATCATCAAAATTCAAACTCGGGGTCATGGGTTGCAACAATCTCCCCCTTTTTGATGATGTCAAATAATGTTTGTTGTAGGCAAGTTTGAAGAATTTTTTTTTGAAACGGAAATGCAATAAAAAGGAAAATACAGTATGAGATAAAAAGAAATGCATTTAACCATAGAACAAACTACAACAACCTTCTCCCCCTTTTGACAGCACCAAAAAGAGGAGCAAACACTATGAAAGAGAAAAAAAAGACAAACTACAATACAAAGGTAATTTAAAGAGGAGGATCCTGATCAGTTAGTGGTGGAGGTGGGTGTGATTGGAAATACTGAAGGAGAGCATCAAATCGATGATCAATAGCGGTGAAGTGTTTCCCAAACCATTGCATGTCAGTCTCGTGTTGTTGATGTTGCTCTTGAATGTGAGTATCAAGACGAGTCTGAAGTTGGTCAAGGCGTTCGACCAATTTATGGTGATGGTGTGCTGGTGCAGGTGCTCGAGGTGGTGCATCTCGTTGTGGACATGATTGAGCTACGGTCGGGGCATCTTCTCCTTCTTCTTCGTCAAACAAAGACAGGTTCTTCAGGCTCGTGGCCCCGATGGAAAAGAATACGGAAAGAGGCATCCTTATAAAAGATAGGAACATTATCGAGTTCACCAGGATAGGTGAATTAATATTTATTTTGGAGGATATATCCTAGAAGGTGACCAAGAGCTAGATTTTATTTTCGTCGAGTAGTAAGGAGACGAACAAAGGTCATATGGTGAATGTAGTCAACAATTAAATCGACCTCGTCGAATTTGGTGTTGAACATGATGAGATAGGTAGCGACAGATAAAATCGGGGTCATGTTGATCCGATCGCCAGCTTTGGGTATTATAGAGGTTCTAAGGACATGTTGAATAATTCTGGCATTCCGATTTAGTGATTGGACGAGGGGATGGTGTTGATAGAATGCGGCGTTCCTAAGGACTCGATTAACATCGCTCCAATCAAATTTGTTTGTGAGGAAGGAACGAACCCTTGGACCTTCAGTGGATAGCCCTATATAGTGGGCGATGTCGGCTCTAGTGATCTCTATATTTTGATGACAAACAAAAGGGTGAATGTTGTGTTGTCGAAAGTGTAGGTGAGATTGGCTAGAAATTCTAATAAAAGTTCGGAGTTGTAGGGAAAGGCCAGGGTGAGGAGGAACTGAAAGGTGGCAGAAGCAAAGAGGTTCAATACCTTGAAATTCAGGGTAGCCTGATTGAGCATTTTGGAATGTGTAATTTTGCAGGCTTTATACTTATAGTAAGCTTCCTCATTTTCAGTACTCAGGAACCAAGCGCTGTGACGGCTAGAAGAAGACAAACTTCCAGCTGCCAAATGACCTCTCTTGCTGGAACTAGACATCATGTAGAGGCTGAGTGAAATGTGAGAAGGACCAGGTGTGAGTGAAGTGAGGAAGGTGTGAGTGAAAACAACTACCTAGCCGGGCAATTTATAGAGTTTTCCCAACATTGTATAGTACGATCGTGTTTCGTATAGTACGATATGGTATTAATTATTCTGACAGATCATTTCAGGAAAAGGTGGTCAAAGCGTACAGTATGATAGATATCGTACTGTACGATCAGAAGAATATCGATCATCCCGAGGGTCGTCAGTACGACTTTTAACCAAAAGATTCGTACTGTACGAACAGGTTTGTGATACAGTACGAATGACATTTATATCATACCAGACTCCTTTATGTCGTTCTTATCTGTTTGCTGAGGTGGATCGTATAGTACGAAGTGTAGGTATCGTACAGTACGAACACCAATAATGTCGTACCAAACAGAGTTATGTCATCCCAATCCGTTTGCTGATGTGTCTCGTACAGTACAAAGTGGAGGTATCATATAGTACAATGCTCAATAATGTCATACAAGGCGGACTTGAATGACTGCCAACTGTATCGTATAGTATGATATAGATCGTATAGTACGATCAACAAAGGCGAAATTTGCTTATGGCTATTTTCTGTTCAGATTTAGATGTATCGTACAGTACGATAGTGGATCGTACGGTACGATGATTTAATGTCAAATTTGGTTGTTTTGTGTGGTGAGTGAGTGTGTGATGATCAGAAGCAACCTTTTTTTTGTTATTTTTTGTTTGTTTTTTGATTGTTTTTTTTTGTTTCATGCATTAATGTCAATGACACCTAGTCTAGTTCTCAAGGTGCTGAAGGTGTCAAATGCTAGTGGTTTTGTGAATATGTCAGCCAATTGATCCTCTGTAGCGATGTGATGTAATTCTATATCTCAATTAGCAACGTGATCTCTTATGAAATGATGTATAATGTTAATGTGTTTCGTTCGAGAGTGTTGTATTGGATTCTTAGAGATGCAAATTGCACTTGTTTTGTCACACATGATTGAAATGGTTCCTACAGGTAGGCCAAGATCAAGAATTTATTGTTTTAACCTTAGTACTTGTGCAATGCAACTTCCTACTGCAATATATTCTGCCTCGGCTGTGAAAAGGGCTACTGAGTATTTCTTCCTACTGGACCAAGACACTAATGATTGTCCTATGAATTAGCAGGTACCAGAGGTGCTTTTTCTATCTATCCTACATCCTGCAAAATCATAATCTGAGTACCCTAAGATTTCAAAGGAAGTGCTGTGTCTTGGATACCAAATTCCAAAGTTCGGGGTGCCTAGTAGATATCCAAGAATTCTCTTGACAGCAGTTAAGTGAGACTCTTTAGGATCGGCTTGAAAACGGGCACAGTGGCACACACTAAACATTTTGTCTGGTCTACTGGCAGTTAGGTAAAGAAGGGATCCAATCATTCCTCTATACTTTTTCTGATCTATTGACTTTCCACTGGGATCTTTGTCTAATTAAATTGTTGAGCTCATTAGGGTGTTCATGGGTTTTGCATTCTCCATTTTGTATTTTTTCAAAATGTCTTTAATGTACTTTGTTTGGCTAAGAAATGTTCTGTTCTCCATTTATTTTACACTAAAGCCAAGAAAGTAATTTAGTTCTCCCATCATGCTCATTTCAAACTCATTACTCATTATTTTTGAAAATTCATCACACAAGTTTTTATCCGAAGATCCAAAAAAGATGTCGTCCACGTAAATTTGAATAATGAGAATTTCTTCTTTAATTTTTTGTAGAAAGAGTGTAGTGTCTACACTACCTTTTACAAATCCTCTATCTAGTAAAAATGAGCTAAGTCTCTCATACCAGGCTCTAGGTACTTGCTTTAATTCATAAAGTGCCTTTTTTAATTTGAATACGTGATTTGGAAATTGTGAACTTTCAAATCCGGGCCAACATAGACATCTTCCTTAATTATCCCGTTCAAAAATGCACTCTTTATATCAATTTGATATAATTTAAAGTTCTTGAAGCAAGCAAAAGCTAAGATCACTCATATGGCTTCTAGTCTAGCAACAGGAGAAAAGGTTTCTTCAAAGTCTATTCACTCAATTTGGTTGTACCCCTTACCTACTAATCTGGCTTTATTCCTTATTATTGTTCCTGAATCATTCACCTTATTCTTGAAGACCCATTTTGTTCCAACAAAACTTTGTTCTTTAGGTCTCCTGACTAACTCCCAAACATCATTCCTAGTGAATTGATTCAACTCTTCTTGCATTGCTAGAATCTAGAATTCATCTCCTAAAGCTTGATCTATACTTGTAGGTTCCATCATAGAGATGAATGTTGAATGACTAACCTTCTTTCTAAGTCCATGCCTAGTTCTTAAACCTTTTGAAGGGTCTCCTAAAATTAACTCTTTAGGATGACTAGAAGAATATCTCCATTCTCTAGGCAAATCTTCCTGAGGTTCTACCCTCTCTCCTATAGTCATAGTCTCTACTTCTTGAATTTCCTCTATTTAATCATCTTTAATTTTAGATTCAGAGGGCTTATCTGATTCATCAAATACTACATGGGTGGACTCTTCTACTACTAGGGTTCTCTTATTAAAGATTCTATAGGCCTTACCTACAGATGAATAACCTAAGAAGACACCCTTAACAGACTTGGGATTGAATTTTCCTAAGGGATGTTTACCATTATTCAAGATGAAGCACTTGCACCCAAAGACATGTAAGTGTAAAAGATTTGGTGTCCTACCCTTAAGGAGTTCATAAGGAGTTTTGTTCAGCTTTGATCTAATGTTCACCCTATTTAAAATATAGCACGTTGTGTTGACTGCTTCTGCCCAAATCTATCTAGGAAGGGTGTACTCTATTAATATTTCCCTAGTGGCTTCTACCAAAGTTCTGTTCTTCCTTTCTGCTATACCATTTTGTTGAGCTGTTCTAAGGGCTGAGAAATTGTATTCTATTCTTATATCATTTTGAAATTCTCCACCATGATCACTATAGATTGTTGAGATCTCACAACCTAATTTTTGTTGAATCCATTTGGAGAATACCTTAAATTCCTCAAAAGACTCATTCTTATGTGCTAGGAATCTTATCCAAGTGAATCTGGTGAAGTCATCTACAATCACAAATCTATAATTTTTTCCACCTAGGCTAGCTATACTAACGGGTCCAAATAAGTCCATGTGTAGGATTTCTAATGGCCTAGAGGTGATCACATCTCTAATTGAATGAAAGGATGATTTGACTTGTTTTCCTAGTTGGAAAGCATCACATAAATGGTTCTTTGTGAAATCTAACTTATGTATGCCTCTAACTAGGTTTTTCTGAGTGATGTTCCTAAGAGTTTTCAAACTAGCATGGCATAGTCTCCTATGCCATAGCCACAAGTCATCAACTATTATTTTCAAATGAAATGAATTATGCTATCAATGCAATCAAGGTCTTTAGATTCAGTGTTAGTAGTTATCTTTGCATCAAAGGAACTAGGTAAGCATCTATGAATTTTATTAATTTTCTCAAAATTTAAAATCTCTCTACCTAATGCATGCAAGGATGTCACGATTTGGGTGAACCTAGTGTACATGTCAGATATTGTTTCGCTAGGTTTCATACGGAAGAGTTCATAATCGTGTAATAAAATGTTAAGCCTAGACTATTTTATTTCACTTGTTCCTTCGTATGTAATGCACAGTCTATCCCAAATCTCCTTACCAGTGGCACAGGTAGAAACTCTCATATAATCTTCAGACTTTAATGCACAGAAAAAGCAATTTAAAAACTTATCATTCAATTGGGTTAATTCCCTATCCTCATTGCTCCATTCATTAAAAGGTACAGGAGTTTTCAATTCATTGATAATTTTAAAAGGTGCAACATATCCATTATTCACTAACATCGACATGCGATAATCAATAGACTGTAAAAAAGTAGATATTCTAACTTTTCAGAAATCAAACAGAATGTTATCAAAAAATGGTGGACGGGTTATTCCCGGAGTCCTCCGCTCCGGGAATTTCACTACAAGCAATAGCTCTCCTTTTGCCCCCCTTGGCAAGTCGGAGAAGCCCTTACAATACTCCCTTTCACCAACCCAGCGTGGCAGAGTTCCAAACTCTGTTTTCACCCTCCTGGCGATGGCAGAGAACCATCTCATTTTTATCCCTCCTAGAGATGGCAGAGTACCTCGAGGTTACGGATGTAGAAGAGCATTCCCCTTAAAGATCCTCTCACAAATTCTTCTAGGGCCACAGGAGGAGCAAGATGCAGAAAGTTCAGAGCAACCTTGTGATCTCCCTCACACCTCTTCTCCCTCACAACGCTCACCTTCTCCTTCCTCTCTCAAACCCTAAAGAACCTATCAAGAGCTCTCTCCCTTGGAATCCCTCTGTAAAACCGTTCTCCTCTATGATTCACACACTTAAAACATAACTATTTTGACACCTAAAAATGGGCTCCAAAATCCCTGAAATTTTAAAGTAGCTGTTACTATCGTACAGTACGATTTGTCATCGTACAATACGATATATATACCAAGCTTCGTCCTGGTATGAAGATGTTTGAACAGTTCAAAATCAATCGTACAGTACGATAAAGAATCATACAGTACGATCCTCAACATTACTGATCGTACAGGGTGATAGTCGGGACAATCAAATGTCGTCTCTGTTCATCGTATTGTACAATATATATCGTACAGTACGAATGGTCAAAATTTAAGGCATCGACCAGGATGAATTCCGGGATGATCAAGAGTCATCTATGTTCATCGTATAGTACGATCTACATCGTACTATATGACGAGGAAAAACCAGTGGATCGTCCAGGATGATCTCTGGGACGATCAAAATTTGTCTCTGTTCATCGTATTATACGAACTGGTTCATACAATATGATATTCAATTTAAATTGAGCCTTGAATTATTCCACTAATCACGGGTTAATTTAAGTAAGTATTTAAAATAAATTGTATAGTACGAATGACTTCGTACAGTACGAACGACGGAGAAAATACTTACTTAAGTTAATTTGATGGCTAGGATTTTGGATTTGAACATATCGTACAGTATGATTTTGATTCGTACGGTACAATTTATTCACAGGATCGTCCTACAAGCTAAAATCGTATAGTACGAGATAACTTTGTACAGTACGATCTTTAGAGAAAGAAATTTTTTAAAATTTTCTTTTAAAAAACCCTCTCCCCCTGTGTGTGTGCATGATTGCTCAAACTTTTATGCATTTTATGTCCAGAATAAAGAAAATAAAAATAAAATAAATAACAAAATACATTGTCAGACTCATACTCCTAATCTACCCATTCTTGAGTCTTCCTGTCATCCTGAGTAGCTTGTGATCTTCTTGAAATGTTAGTACTCACGGACAATAGCAAATAAAATAATATTCAATGAATAGATAATTCATACGGCATTATTTGTCATCATCAAAATCTCAAACTCAGGGTCATGGGTTGCAACATCTACATATCATAAGGCAATCGATTTTGCTCACCTGAGAGCTTCCCAGTTTTTTTATCATCATATATGTTTTATATGTTTTTTTATCTATTCACAATCATAGATTGTGAATACCTCATACTATTAGAGATAGTACATGATAGAGGTAATATTTATAATATCCATGAGTTAATCATAGTATGATATATTCTCTAATGAATGGAACCTAAGGAGAGGGAGATATGGATGACTTTGATAAACTAGGCCCTATTCTCTATATGAATAAAATTAGGGAGAGAGAAATTATACAGGATCTTATAAAGAAGTAGAATGTTGCTTTTGGTAACACAGGCCACATTCAATTCATATGAATGAACCGAGAAGCACAATCATAATAAAATTGATGTATGAATGAAATTCATTTATGGATAGTGGATCAACATTACCATTCCTTACTAATATAGGTTGGTATGGACCTAGTATCACATTTCTAAAGGAATTAAGTCAATGGTTTTGATATCCTATATCATATTCAAATCATATGAATGACCTGGGGAGCATAACTATCTTAATAAAATTGATTGGAGAAAGAAATTCACATAGGGATAGTGGGTAAACATCACCACACCTGACTAATATAAGTTAGTTATGGACCCTGTATTACTTTTTATAAGGGGTTTGAGTTAGTGGTTTTGATATCCCATATCACACTTGGGGGTGAAAAGAAACTAAGGAGAACAAATCCTCACAAGGGAAGGACAAGTTGAAGGTTATATATGCTAGCACCAATGTGATTGGTGTGCACGAACATAAGCATAAATATCCTTACGGTGTATCAGTGTATCACCTTTATGGTTAGCTTTATACTCTTTGTAACAAATATCGTGTGATAAAGGAAAAATCGTCATGGATACACAAATTGCCAAAAGTAAGAATGAATCCTTTCTGAGGATACATATACAGAGGGATATTTATAGGAGTTATAGAGGCTCCCCCTACTATGTATAAAACACAAGCATAGTACTTTTTCATGTATTGCATGTTGATGATCGACATAGGGTGAACACCATTTACATTAATAAGTAGGTAAGTGCCACCTTCGTAGACTTGCTCCGTAGCAAAGGGCCTTCCCAAATAGGCTCAAACTTATCACTTTGGTGACGACACAAAATGATAGGCCTACACAAGATAAGAACCAAGTCGCGAACCTGAAAAGCATGGGGTCAAATAAGGCGATCATGTGACCTGGTCATATGGGTCTGGTATACTTTGAGGTTCTAATAAGCTTGTAGACAAAGCTCCTCTAAACCATCAAGTTCTTCCAGCCATAAGTCGGGCATTATCTTAATGGGAAGATTGTGGCTGACTGTCACTCACAATGAGGGGAGTTTAACCTCAAGTGGGAGGATTGCTTCAACCGGAAAGCCAAAGAATATGGGTTAGACTGAGTAGGAGTTATGTATGTAGTCCTATAGGCCCATAATGCCTAAGGTAACCTATCATGCCACTCTTGCTTATTTGTTATAAGGATCTTCCTTATCAGTTGCAAGAGAGTTTTATTAAATGCCTCCGCCAAGCCATTGACTTTAGAATAATAAATTGAAGAGTATCTCCATTTAATGTTATGTTGGTGGGAAAATCTAGCATTCTTGGTGCTCCTAAATGATGGGCCATTATAAAAATTATATGGCATGGAACACCAAAGAGATAAATAATGTGATTGCAAAAGAAGTGCATCACATCCTCTAATTTGACTTCCTTAAGTGGGATAACTTTCGTCCACTTAGAGAAATGATTAGTGGAAACTAAAATAAACCACTAACCTTTAGAGGAAGGAGGGTTGATAGGACCCACTATAGCTGCCCCCAACCTTCAAAGTGCTAAGATAATATAGTAGGGTATAGTGAATTAGGGGATTGGTGAATCAATACCATAAATCTGGCACTGGTTACACTTTCTAATGTGCTATATACAATCGTAGATTTTGGCTGACTAATAGTAACCAAATTGTTTAATTTTGCCTTTTATTTTTGGTCTGGACCGATGGGCACCGCAAAGCCCTTCATGTGTCTCGCCATTGACTTTATGAGCCTCCTCATTATTGAGGAAACATAATCACATTTGGTCAAAAGAGTGTTGATACAAGTTATTATTCACATAAACAAATAATAATGATCTCTTTCTAATTTGATCAGTGAGAGATCGATCATCTGGAAGCCTACCATGCTTAAAATACTTAATATATAATGGGAACTCTCCAATATGACTCTTCCTTAATAGAAAACTATGTGATGATCTGATCGGGAGAAGATAAGTCCGTGGGGCACATGGCATGATGATACTAGACAATAATAGGAATTGAGGTTCTAGTTGGCTCAACTAGTTCCTTAGCTAGCTTGGCCAATGCATATGCTTTACTATTTTTAGATTAAGGAATTTTAACCAATGTTACTTTGGGAATTAAATATAAGAGCTCCATTACTTAATTATGATATGACAAGAGCTAAGGTTTAAGCACTTTATGGACTTCGGTTACTTGATTTATGATTTGTTAGGAGTCTCCAAAGATCTTCACCAACATAATTTTCATCTAAATGGCCAACTCTAGTCCCAAAGTCAGAGCTTTATACTTCTCTTCATTATTAGTATGAGGTTTTGAAAGATTGTAAGAGTAATCAGGAGGTTATGGTCTTCAGGGGATATACAAATAAGGCCCAAACCTACCCTAACTGTGGGAGTTTCACTTGGATATAAAGCTTTAATAGATGATGCACCGTTAAAGTAGAACTCCCAATTAGGGGACTCCTATTCATCCACACTCATGATTAGTTCATCAGGTAAATCATTATTAAGTGGGGAATTCATAGGGATTATGTGAGTAACAAGAAGGTCAGCTAGAGCCTATGCTTTGACAACCCGCTGAGGGACAAAAGTAACGTCAAATTGAAGTAGGATCATAGACCAGCGTGCTAGATTACCTAAGAGAGTTAGACAATTCATCATTTACTATAAGGGGCTGACTCAAGAAATCAAGTTAACCTTGTGTGAAAGCTTGTAATATATAAGCTTCTACACTAAGAAGATCAAAGTAAAATATTGCTTTTCCATCATTGCATATTTTAGCTCTATAGGTATCAACCATATGCTGAGGTAGTATAAGATATTTTTCTCACCTTCCTTATTCTCCTGAGCTAAAAGTGCACCTAGGGATTCATCTAGGGCCAAAGTGTAAAGAATTAATGACCTCCCTTGGATAGGTGCAGCTAAAATAGGGAGGTTTATCAGGTACCACTTTATACTCTATAAGGCCTCCTAATAATGCTCTTCCCAATGAAAACAAGCATCTTTATTCACTGGATCAGTGAAGGGATGATATTTACAAGAAAGATTGGAGATAAATCTCTACAAGAAAGTAAGCTTACCCTAGAAAGACCTCAACTTGGTAAGACTTTTAGGGGGCTTCAAGTCCACTATGGCTTTAATCATTGAATGATCAATCTCAATGCTACAATAGTGAGCTATAAATCCTAATAACTTTCTTGCACTAATACCATATGTGCATTTCAAAGGATTCATTTTTAAATCATACATGCGTAGGCATTCAAAAATGAATCTTAAATCTCAAAGGTGATTTCCACGGATCTTGCTTTTGACCACCAAATCATTCATATAACATTCAACTTGCTCATATATCATCAAATCAAAGATGATAATCATGGCACGTTGATAGGTGGTCCCAATATTTTTGAGACCAAAGGGCATCACCTTGTAACAAAACACACCTATAGGTGTGCGGAATGTAGTAAACCTCTAATTTTCAGGGGACATCTTTATTTGATTGTTATCAGATGAACTATCTATGAAGGAGAATATTATATGGGATAAAGTGATATCCACCATGAGCTTGGGGATAAGAAGAGGGAAATCATCCTTAGGGCATGCTTTATTTAAATTATGGAAGTCAATACATATATGAATTTATCCGCTTTTCTTCTGGACTCGAATAATGTTGGCAAGCCATGTGGGATACTTCTCTTCATGAATAAATCTAAATTCTATGAGCTTCTTAGTTTAAGTGATCACCTATTGTTCAATCTCCAACCTCATCTTATGAGGTGATTATTTAATAGGGACTACATCAAGCTTAATATCCAACTAGTGGATTGCTACCTCTGGGTTTAAACCAGACATCTCAGTATAATTCCAGGAAAAGTATGTCTTTAAACTCTAATAATAGCTTGATATATTCTTGAGCATCTGAGTCAGATAATAAAGCATAATATAAAATAGGTCTAGGATATAATTCAATTGCCAAGTTTACCTCACACAGTTCACTTATAATAGAAGTGGTGCCATCTTTAAACTCACGTGGGGCATCGAGGACCCTATTCTCAATATCATCTAGGTCAACCAGATATGAATGAGAGATAACATGAATATTGATATGAGGAGACTAATTCTTCCCCATATAACCCAAACCTTCCTGGGTTTGAGGCAAATTTGTTTACCAAACACAAGCTTACTGTAGAGCTTGTTCATTGGACCAAGTCAAGGGAATGACACCCCGCGCAACATAGCCTTCCACAATAGGGAAAAAGTAATAAGGGACACTTATAAGTTCCTTATCTATAATAGTCTCTGCAGGACCTGACTCCTAGGACCTAGTTGGGCACCTACATTATGGGATAAAGAGGCACACTCACTAGATCGTTGTGGCTCAAATGAGTTATACAGTGGAGGTATAGAATGCTTGTTAGTTTGTAGTTATCTATAAGCACTAGTGAAAGGAGTAACAGAAGATATTTGATGAGACTCCTCAACTCTTATTCCATACATATGATGGGAAAGGGATTATTTTCTATTAATTAGATGCCAAAAGTCTCCTTTCTAACCTGAGTTACTATCAACAATGAAATTACCCTCAGGTATCATATACCTACAAAAGGTAGGGAGTAAACTTTACTCAGCAGAATCTGAGGGTGATGAGTGAATTGAATAATGAGGAATATTGATCATCTCATCATCTAAAGAGTTAGACTTGAGTCAAAGAAGAAGTATAAAGATACGAGGGAGGAGGGATCTGAGTGTCAAAGTTTCTTAGAGGGTGAGCCAACTCTCTACCTCTACCTTTACCTCATCCTTCCCTATCTCTGCTATGGGGAACATCATGCCCAACTACAAACTGGAAAGGTGATTTATTAGAATATGCAGTGAAAGCACATGCCTCAATACCAACATGTGATGGTCCCTATACTGTTGGTTTCATAGGATCTTGTGTAAGTGATTGCATAGGACCCTATAAAATACTAGCAGGTATCATTAATGATTAGGCAAGGGGAGGTCTATAAGTCTTCTAAGGCATATAATGCTCAAAATTATTATAAATGAAGATCTCATGCATGGAAAAAGGCTGAGTATCTCTAGGAATGGAATAGTCCACATCATTCCTCATATACTTCATACGTTGGTGTAAGATAGAGGACACCATTCCATATTCATGAATCTAAGGTTTACCTAAGAGAACCATGTATGATGTGTCAACTTTGATCATATGAAACTTTGCTTCAGTTAGGAAATTTCCATACTTCAAAGGCAGGGTGATAGACCCTAGAGTGCGTTGACCTTGGACATTGAATCCTTTCAACATAATCTTATCAGAAGTGAGATTCAAATGATTGAGAGAGAGGCCCTTTAAAGTTTCATAGCTCAAGATTTTAACTAAAGCTCCCTAGTGAATGAGAACCCTATTTAACTCATAACCATTGACTTCAGTGCTGACATACAAGAGACACACATGCAGGAAAGAAACCTATGAAAATCAACTAATTTTTATGGCACAAACAAAATAAATACATCAATATAAATAAAACTACCAGAGTAAAAAGAAAGTCCATGGCATGTGCTACATAAGTACAATCTAGAGCATGTAGAAAAGTAATGTTGGATAGGCCCCACCGACAATAAGATGGATTCTAATCCTACTAAATGACGCAAGTCTTAAAAATAAGGCATTTCATCTTTATCTTTGTCTTCAAGTTCTTCTACGGATCATCCCTTTATTCTTTGTAGAATTTGTCCTTCAAAAAGGGCCCTCAAATGAAAAAGAAATTCCCTGTAAAGGGCATTTCTTCTTTCCTTTGGATCCTTGGTATTTGAAATGCCTTATTTTGAAGACTTTCACAACTCAATATATTACATACAAATTATATTTACATTATGAAAAAAAATCTAGACTCTCCTACATGATTATTTCAAGCAGGTAATATAAAACAACACAAGCAATTATATATGGAAATGAAAATACTCATGCCAGCTACACTTGGTCATGTTGTTATTTATTTTGGGGCTAAGCACTAAAGCATATGTTGTAAGCATTTATATAATTATTACTTATTATTTTAGCCCTCTTTATTAGCAGTGCATGAGCATCGCCACCTGTAGAAAATATTGTTAGTATTAAGATCGCCCCTAACATGTGGATAATCTATTACATAACACATCACATAAATAATGTGAAAATAAAACTCATTATTATATTAATCATAATAAATTATAGCAAACAACACATGTGTCACATGTAGAGCATCACATTACATAAATAAAAAGTGGAGCGCCAGCCTAACCTAGAGTTAGATGTGATGCCCTAGCAAATAATTTTATGTGTGTAGTAGACTATATGGCTCTAGATATATCCTATATCGGGTAATTAGTTTAAGTTGCTTATGATCAAATTTGTTGAAGGTTGAAAGGGAAAATATTGATTAAAGTTCAAGTGTGGCTTTTTTCAAAGGTCAAGTCATTTCAATTCTTCAAAAAAAAAAAAAAAAAATCAGTACAACGACTCTCTGCTCTAAGGCATTTTTATGGCGATCTAGGGCTTTCATTCCCATTCTCTTTTTTCTTTGTTTATGGCATGTTTTTCATAGATTTTCCTTCTTTGTTTATTTCTTTGGTTTTATTTTCATCTTGTTTTCATCTGGTTTCTTTATTGAGTATTTGGGTTTTGTGGTCTTCAGGATATGAAAAAGTTGTCATAATCTATCCCTCCACATACTATGCTTCCGAATGGTAAGTCTAGTTCATTTAAGGAAGTTTTGTGTCACTCATCTTCTTCTTCCTCCAAACTTCCATTTGTTTACTTTTGTTTTAAAGGATGTATGACGTTTTTGCTTAATGATTTTATGGATTCTTTGCTGGTTGCACCTTTTACGATCACTCTTATTAGCAAGTTCAAACTTAGGCAATTGAACCTGGTTGTCATTCATAAATTCTTTATGAAATTGAAATTGTCTGTTTCATTTAAAGTTGGTTTGTTAAATTTTGAGTATATTATGATTCAACTAAACAACGATTTAGATTATAGTCATATTTTTTGAGAAGGTCTTACAACATTCAGGGTTGTCAAATGAGATTGCTTGAATGGACACCTAATTTTTATGTGCATGAAGAATCTCCCATAGCCTTTATTTTGATTTCTTTCCCGAATATGTGATTGCATTTTTCAATTCTCAAATATTATTTGGTTTGGCTTCTATCTTTGGTAGACTGTTGCAAACTGATCAACCTATAGCATCACTTTCATGGCTGTCTATAGCTCACGTGTTAATTGAATTGGATATATCGAAGGAGCATCCCAATGTGTTATGGATTGGCTCGGAACTTAATGGTCATTTTTAAAAAGTTGAATTAAAAAATTTACCTATTTTGTATTTTCATTATAAGATGCATGGGTATGGTTTAAATGTTTGTTATAAATTACACCTGCACCTCTAAAAGGAAAAGGATTCTTCAAAACCTTTGCATAAAAGTGATTTACCTTCAATTGAACTGGAAATGTTACTCATTATCCTGATGGTAATGTGGGTATTATTCCTCAAGTGCAATATCCAATTAATGAATCCTTAATTATGGTTTTTATTTAGGTTGAGCCAAATCCTACTATTATTGATGATTTGAATCAAGTGCAGGATGTTAACCTCAACTCTATTCCTTCTTTACCTATTGTTTGTCAAAATGTAAATGATCATAGCATTGATACTAATCTAAATAATGTTTCTCTTTCTATTAAGCCTCTCATTGAGAATGGATTGTTAAATTATATTGGTTTTGATGAGGAGATTGATCAATTTGATGTGATTATTCAGGATATTTTCCGTACCGATGTGGTGAAGGAGAAAGGTGGTAATGTAGTGAATAATGAAACTATTGTGGAAGATGGTGTTTTTTATGAGGAAGGAGAATTGCCTCTTTCTAGGGAGCAGTCATGTATGATTAATGAAAGTAAGCTTCCTTTGAATGATCATTATCTTAGTGATGCTTTTACTGACACAAAGGATATGAATATGTTGGCTAAATATTTTGCTAGAGATGATAATGATACTATTTATACCAAGGGGCGTGGTAGGAGAGGTAGGAACCAAAGAAATGACGTTTTATAATCACCTAGAAACACCCACTAGCGTACTTCTCATTAACCTATTATTTTTTATGTTTAATGCTATTATTTGAAATGTTAGGGACATTGGGTGCCCTTCTTCTAAGTTTAGAGTTACAAATTGATGTCGTATTTATAATATATTGATTCTTATTTTACTTGAGCCTCTTATCTCCTCTGATAAGTTACTTGGTACTGTTAAATTTTTATGATTTAAATATGCTATGTCGAATGTGGCCAATAAAATTTGGTTTTTTTTTGGAAAGATTTTGTTCAAGTAGACATTATTTGTGATTTTACTCAAGTTATGTGTTGTAATATTGAAATTTCTAATTTTTAATGACGTGCTTCTATTGTTTATGATGCTTCTTCTCGTTACACCAGAAAGATTTTATGGGAGCAAATTACTTACTTTCATAGTATTTATAATCTTCCATGACTTGTTGGAGGAGATTTTAATACTATAGCTAACCCGTCTGAGCGCATGGAGGGCTCTCGCCCTATCTATCATTCTATGGAGGATTTTAATAGTATGATTATGGATTAAAGCTTAATTGATATTGGTTTCTCTGGTAATAATTTTACTTGGCATCGTGGGCATTTATGGCAAAGGTTAGATCGGATTTTATTTAATTATTACTGGCTTAATTCTTTTGAGTCTACTAATGTTAAGCATCTTAGCAAGACCCTCTCTGATCATTCTCCTCTTCTTATTAAAAATAAGACTATTGCTAGGGATTTTCCTTCTTAATTTAGATTTCAAAACATGTGGTTACTTCATGATTTTTTATGGGCTTAGTTAAGGATAACAAGCATGCCTCTATCTAGATAATTCTATTTATAGTATGAGAAGATTTTGGTTTAAGTTGAAACGGCTTAAGCTAGTTTTAAATTGGTGGAATCATAATATTTTTAAGAATCTTTTTTCCATCATTTTAATTATGGAAGATAAGGTGAATTCTTATGAGACTCAGTGTCATTTGGTCCCTTCTGATGCTGATCTTTGTTTACTAAGAAAGGCTAAAGATGGCCTTTATAAATTACAAGCTTAGGAGGAAATATTTTAGATCCAAAAAGTGGATGTTAAACTTCCAGTTGAAGGTGATAATAATTTTGAATATTTTCATACTTTGGTTAAGAGGAAACATGCTATTAATTATATTCATAAAATTAATCATGTTGATGGCTCTATTATTGAGGATGATATTGTTTACTAATTTAGTTGTTCAACATTTTCATAATCATCTTAATAAAGCTTTTAACCCTTCTATTTTTGACAATCCTTCTATCATACCTAATCTTATTTCTCATGATAATGTTTACTTGTCTAAATCTCCTTCTTTTGAGGAGGTTAAAGAGACTATTTTTGGTATGAATGGTGAGTCATTTTCTGGTCCGAATGGCTTTACGATGAAGTTTTATAAAAAAACTTGGCCTATTATTGGTAATGATCTCTTTTATGTTGTTATCGATTTCTTTGATGGTAACTCTATTCCTATGTTTTTTCCTTCTACTTCTATTGTGCTTATTCCTAAGAATAATTTTGTGAGTACTTGGAATGACTTTAGTTCTATTAGTATGTGCACCTTTTTTAATAAACTGCTTTCTAAAATTTTGAAAATTCAGTTAATAGTGTTTTGCATAAACTTGTTTTTCTTTTCCAAATGGGCTTTGTTAAAGAGCGTGCTATTGCTGATAATATTCTTATGGCTTAAGAATTTTTTCAAGATTTGGATGTCAAGGTTAGAGGTGGTAATATGATTTTGAAACTTGATATTGTAAAGGCTTATGATAATATTGATTGGAGTTTCATTTACAATATTATGAAGTTGTTTGGTTTGGATTTAAATTTTATCAACCTCATTAAACATTGCATTAAAAGCCCTTATTTTGCTATCATTGTTAATGGTAAGAGCTATGATTTTTTTAAGGCTTCTCATCAACTGAGACAGGGTGATCTTATTTCTCCTGCCCTCATCATTATTGCGGTTGAGTACCTTTCTAGAGGTCTTGCCGATCTTTTTAAGAAGTATCCTAGAATTTTCTTTAGAATGTTAGGTTGTTTTAATATATCTCGCTTTTGCTTTGCTGATGATTTTATTATTTTTATGAATGCTTCGATGAATAAGATTCATAGACTTTTGAGGTTCCTTAATCAATTTGAATTGGTGAGTGATCTGGCTCTTAATAAACATAAGTGTTACTTTATTTCTACAAAGAAAGTCTCTTATGATCACTTTGTGGCTATTAAGAATTTAACTGGTTTCAGTCATGGTCTTTTGCCTTTAAAGTACCTTGGGGCGCCTCTTTATATGGATAAAAAGAAATCTTTTCTTCTTGATGATTTAAATTCGGATGTGCGAAATAGACTTTTGTCTTGGGATTTTAAATTTTTAAGCTTTAGAGGTCAGTTAATTCTTATCAAGAGTGTTCTTTGTTTTATACATGTTTATAGTTTTCAAACTTTGCTTCCTGCTCAGGCAGTGTGTAATAGGATTGATAGAATTTTTAATAAGTTTTTTTTTGGAAAGGAGCTAGTAACAACTCTAAAATTCACTAGTCCTCATGGGATAAATGATGTGGCACTTTGGATGAAGGGGCTTTGGGGTGTAAGTCTATAAATGATTTAGCTTATGCTTTCTCTTTCAAGTTATGTTACAGTCTTCATGCTAATTTTAACCTTTGGGCTAATTTTATGGTTGCCAAATATTGTGGTGGGAAGCATCCGACCGCATGTTATTTTAATAAAGGCAACTCTAAAGTTTAGCAGCATCTTTACAAAGTTAAA
Organism: Dendrobium catenatum; assembly: GCF_001605985.2. Taxonomy (NCBI): domain Eukaryota; kingdom Viridiplantae; phylum Streptophyta; class Magnoliopsida; order Asparagales; family Orchidaceae; genus Dendrobium; species Dendrobium catenatum. The sequence continues at coordinate 648,968 of NW_021319884.1, read as the reverse complement.
TGGGCGATTGAGCCTTTTATCGTTTGGGGCCTTGATAGTGGTAATACTTTCTTTTTGGCATGATCGTTGGTTGGGGGAAAAATCAATTGATTATATTACTAATATGCCCTCCAATGCTACTATGAAGGTGAATTATATTTTTATTGATAATGGTTAGGATTTTGAAAAACTTTCTAGTGTTCTTCCTGAATTTATTATTCAACAATTTTTTAAGATACCTCTGAACACTAATTCTAATGATGTTTAGTTATATGCTTTGACTAAAAATGGATGCTTTTGATTAAAGGATGCTTGGCATTCTTTTAGATATAAAGAAGAGGCTTCCAAGATTTTTCATATTATATGGCATAAAAGTATTCCTTCTATCATTTCTATTTTTAGCTGGAGAATTTTACATAAGTTTATTCCTACAGATGATAATTTGATTAAAAGAGGCTTTATCCTTCTGTCTAAATCCCAATGTTGTTATCATATGGACAATATGCACCATGTTTTAGTTTATGGTCCATTAGCTGTCAAAGCCTAAACTTATTTTGATGATAATTTCAATTTAAATTATTTTAATGCTATGAGTTCTATTAATTCTTTGCTTAATTGTTGCTTTGTCAAATCCAAAGGTCATATCAAAAATGTCATTCCTTCCCTTATTCTTTGGTACTTATGGTTGGATAGGAATAATTCTCATTTTATTGGTGTGGTTATGAAAACCATAGAATTACTCAAAATGTTAAAGATAAGGTTGTGGCTCTTTATTTTGCTAAGTTAATTTCCATCAAAAATTTAAAAAAGTATTTCTCTACTGCTGCTGATATAGGTATTATGTTGGAGGTGGATATTGTTCATAAGGTTTTTTGGTGTATTTTTTGGATGAAGCCTCCTTTCAACTTTCTTAAGTTGAATGTACATGGTGTGAACATGTATTCTATTATGGGCTGTGGTGGTGTCATCAAAGACACTAATGGTAATTTCATTTTGGGTTTTCTTGGTCCTTTAATTAATTGTGATGTCAATTTTGCTACTACCTATGCTATTCTTCAAGGTTTAAGAGTTTGTTTCTCTCTTGATTACATTAATATTATGGTTGAGGTTGGTTCTAATTATTGTTATCAGTCTTTTAACTCAAGGGATGATACTGTTTGTTATTCTTCCTTGTTTTATATGAGGAGGGACATTAAGAATTTATTGAGTCTTTTAAACTGCTCTTTTTATGTTATTCTTGTGGAGGGAAATGCTTGTGCTCATTTGATGGCAAGGTGGGGATGTGGTTTGATTTCCATGGCTGATTTCTCAATTTCTAATCTTCCTCTTCCAGTGAAAGTCCTTTTAAGATTGGATAAGATTGGTTTACCATATATTAATTCTTAATGGTTTTGTGGGTGTTGCTTTTTGGTTGATTGTCTAGTTGTACTTTACCAGCATAATTATTTCTGTTGCTTGGATTTTTGGAGTCACTTTATCCGGTGGCTGGGCTTGATGCTTTATTCCTGGGAGCATTTTGAGGCTGTTTCATATAAGCTGGAGTTTTTTTAGTCTAGGTGTGATCCTCTTTTTTGCTATATTCTTGGTGTTTGTTTTAGGCTTTTTGATGCCTGCTACATGTCAATTTCCTGGATCAATGAGTTGTTTGGTGTGGGGATGTTCAGTTATTCCTAGGTGAATTTTATTGTGGCTCATCAGCTTGTTTGGGTCTAGTTGGCGGCTATTCTCAATGATTCTGTTTGGTTCTCTTGGGACCTTTTGAGGTGGGTTATTGGTGTTCTCAGATTTTTTTGGATCTTGGTTTTCATTGTTATTTTGAATGATCTTAATTCTAACAAGGGTAATCATATGTCATCTATTTATTTGGGGGATATGGTTTTGGTTGTCCTTTCTGGTCAATATGGAAGTGGCTTGGTGATATGGTTCTTATATATGATTACATGTATCTAAGTTGGTGGATTATGCCCATTTGTCCTAGTTGCTTATCGGTTGGTGGTAATTGTATTTTTATTCGTGTTTTCATGCTATGATCTATTATTACTTTTTCTATTCTTATTTTTCTATGTATTATCATTTTTTGTAGAATTTTCATAGTGCAGATAATCGTGGTGATGATTGGTTGGTGGAGAAGCTGGAGCTAACTACTATTTTTGTAGCTCTCTATTTTTTGTGTGCTCACTCTGGTGCAGCATATAATGTACCTTGAATTTTAATATTTTTTCTTAGCAGGGAACTCAAGCTCTTAGGTTTTTTTTGTAGCTCTTGTGCACAGTAGTGAGCTTGAGTTCCCTTTAAGGACTGTGTATTAATTTTTTTAATGAACGTGTAGGCTCTGCCCTAGTTCCCTTAAAAATAATTAAAGTTTGAGTATTAATATAATGGGTTTAATTTTAATTGATTTAGTTGGTTGGATAGTTTTAATACTTAGGGTATTTTTATTTGAAGTTTGAGTTGGATTAGCAGATTTTATATGGTCCAGAATTATCCTATTTGCTAAGTTAAGGGGTCCAAAATATCACTTTTAGAAATAGTATAGGTTTTGGGATTGTAATATTTTTATTAAATATAAGATCTTATAAGGAGTAATTAGACTTTCAATTTGCTGGATTTAGAGTTTTCTAGGCAATGTTATGAATTTTAAATGTTATCAAACTACGGTTGATCAAAGAGTGGACTTCTTAATTAAGGTTGATTTTTGGAAAGTTGATACTTTTAATAATGCTATATTTTAGTTGGAGTTGAATGCCTTTTAGTTTACCCAATTTAGAATTTTTTGGAATTAGTTATGAATTTTCAAAGTTTGGGCATTTAATAAATTATTAGAATTGTCTAAATAATGGCATTTTAGGGGTTTTAATCCAAATCAGCTCCAAACTTCTTGAAATTAACCCCAAAGGTTAGAAATGACTTAAAGTGATGATTCCAAGTGTTTTAAGAAAATATGGAATTTTTAATAATTTTTAATTATTTAATTTACTTAAAAGAGTGCTTTTTAATCAGATTAAAATTAATGTTCATACTGAATTCAAATTAAAGGATTTTAATTTTCTAAGATTACGGGTTACATTTTGAAGTGTTTGATTTATTATATCTAATTTTTGGATTTATTTTAAATTTATTATAATTTTTTGAAATTATTGGAGCTTAATTAAGGGGTTAAATTAGAGTTTGTTAATTAAGGTGTCTAAAGAGTCCTAAAGATTCATAAAAAATTCTAGGAGGTTTAAGGTGTCACTAAGTTCAAATATTTAAAGTTTCATGTCAATCGGAGATGTCCTAGCTCCTAGAATTTTTTTTATTTTGCTAGATGGATCCTTAATTATTATCCTTAGGGTGTCGCTATGTTAAATAGGTTTGAATCAAGTATTTGAGAATAACCCTTGGGGTAATATAAAGGGAAATATGAAATAACATAGAACACTTTGTCTTTTTTTTGAAAATGCAAATGGAAAATTTTATTAAAAAAAGAACTACAAATAATCAAATTCTTCCTTTAACAATTTTGAGAAAGGAAGAATCTTATTAGAGTTAATGTCATCCTAAAAACAAATCTGAAAACAAAGCTAAGTTAGCACTTAAATCCGCTAACTTATTACAATTTCTACTAGAATGATGAAATTAAACTTGCTTGAAATGATAAAGAAATTCTATATCTTTGGGATCTTGGTCAACATTCTTGACATCAACCTTATTCATAACATCTTGAAAGAATTTGATAACATTAATGTTATCACCTTCAATTATTATATCATTTGCATCAAACAACCAATCTTGAATAAACCTTTTTATTGAAAGAATAGATAATATCTCAAGTTTTGAATAGTCCCAATAAAGGCAATTGGTTCCAAAAGCACATAAGAATCTTCCTTTAAAATCTCCAAATACTCCTCCAATTCTAGTTTTTTTGTATGTAGCAATGAAGCATCAACATTAACTTTTATCCATGTAGGAGGAGGAGGATGCCAAGATGGTAAAGAAATCTTGCAAAGCTGATTGGCATCCCAGTTCTCCCAAATGAGATTCTTGTTAAATGAGGCAATAGCATGACAAACTAAATTTGCTACTATATAAGAAGAGCCATCTTCAACTGCTTCATGTACTAGTTTATTTCTACTTTTCCAACAGAAGAAAACCACTGAACAATATAAATTACCTTGAAATGGATTTGACTTTGCAAGAAGCTTCAAACCATAGTAACAATCCTCCAATGATTGCAATGACAGGGTGCTAAATACCCCTCTAGCAAGAAAGCTAAAAATTTGATGCAACTTAGTACAGAATACCACAATGTGTTTAGAATTTTCCACTGATTCACATCCTCTTGGGCAAATGTCAAACTCAGTAACTCTTCTATAATTTAAAAAGTGATTATTAGGAATCACATTTCTCTTCAGTTACCACCAGAATAGGGCAATTCTAGGCCTTATTATGATATTTTTCATCCTGCTCTAGTCATCATTCTTTATTTCATTATTGGTAGAAGCTTCCAATGTTAAAACTAAAATGGTTTTACCAGAATATTTGAACTTTAGCTCTAGTTGATCCTTTGATAATTCTGATTGGATAGGAATAGTTAAAATGACATTTATGAGTTCCTGCCCAAAGAATTCTTTCAGCTTACATTCATTCCACTTCCCATCATTTATAAATATAACAATAACTTCAGTATCTCCATTCATATTTGTAACAAAGGTAGGCCATTTGCTGATACAATTATCCAAAATCCAAGTATCTTTGATTGTTTTAATCTCCAAACTAGATGACACTTTCCTTCTTACAATTGGATGAAGAAATTTTACTCCATTTGAAATAATTTTCCAAGTGGATGAAGAATTATTTTCGTATTATGAGCTCCACACATCATTGCCATATTTAGCCGCCAAAGTTTTGTTCAAAAGAGAGTTGGGCTTGGTAATAAAATTCCAAGCAAATTTACCCCTTAAAGGGCCTATTTTCTTCACAATAGATTGCTCTCCCCAACCTCCATCTTTTTTTGAATTACAAAGAACATCTTGTTACAAATCTATTTTCATAGATTATGATTTTGATGATAGCAAATACTCTTCTTTTTCTACGTCTACCATGCCTACTAACATATCAGGTCCACAAGATCAGACGACAATTGGAACCAGCTCAAGAGTGGGTAGACTAAGTTCGAGTCACTTTGTACACTTTTTTTTTTTCTTAAGTCTATTATAAAAGATGTGGCTCCTAATGCTAAGCAACCTTGCACACACACACCTTGGGAGAATTTTTGACTGTTTCTTAGAGTTTACTATTTTTGAAAACATCGGCCGGGTCGATCGGTTCAAAAATAGAAACCCTAATAAGGGGATCATGGTTAAGGTAGATGTCATTAAGTAGATCAGCCTGGATGATATTGTATCGATCGAGATGATAGGCTCAAATCAGAAAGAATCATCCGCCATGATTAATTTAGGTATTCTTTATTTTAGGACATATTCTAGGATGATATCCTATCGGATTGGAAGATGCAGCACAATTATACCTAAATTAATCTGGTAATTAAGGAAACTAATTAAGGCTGATTGCACAATCACATCGGCCGAGCCGATCGAAGGATCAGCCGGGATGATGGCGTGGATGATTGACTTCAACCTACTTCAATTCAGGGCAATGTTCAGGACGATTTTCCTCGGATTTGAACTAATCATCCAGGATGATATACTATCAGCCTAGACGAGGTGACCAAAATTATTCTAATCGTCCCAAACCGACCAGGCTGATTGAGCAAATTTATTCTGATCGGCCAGGCCGATACCCATATCAGCCTGGACGATAAATTAGATTTGTATAAAATAAGTGCTATTATGAAGCTTTTCTATCTAAGATCTCTTGTTCAACCTCAAAGCAAATCTTTTGCTGCCGTCTTGACCTGAAAAAGCCTAGAAGAGAGGGAGAGAGAGGGAGAGAGAGAGAGGATTTTGTGAGGGAGAGCTTGTTAAGGAATTCATAAGGGTTGCTCCAAGCATTATTCCATTTCTTCTTCTTCTTCTACTAGAGTCTGTTGTCCTTGGAGGGTTGAGAGAAGGTCTTCTTCAGCAATCTATCAAGGTTCTCTTCTTTCTTCAGGAGGAAGCAAAAGGAGTTAGGTTCTCTGCCTGCTTCAGGAGGAAGTAAAAAGAGTTGGGTTCTTTGCCTCACTGGGGTCGGTAGAAAGGGGTTTTTGTGAGGGCTTCTCCGCTTTGCTGTGGGAGCCAAAGGAGAGTCACTGTATTTAGTGCATTACCCGGAGGGTGCCTCTGGGTAGTGGACGTAGGTCTAGTTGATCAAACCACTATAAATTTCTATGTCCTTTTACTACAGCTTTCCGCATTTATTCTTCCGCACTTTGATTTTTATTGTGGTGATTTTGATTTGAGCTTTGTGATTGTATTTTGATCTAAATAATTTTTAAAATACCAATTCACCCCCCTCTTGGTTAGCCTTTGGCTAGTTCATAAGGGCTTAACATCCCTAACAAACTTTCAAGTGATATCAGAGCGGGATTCATAAAAATAAAGTTTGACAACTTTTTGAATTTTGATCCATGGTTAACTTCTTTAATTATAATACTGTAGAAGGGTATTCCATTACTCGACCACCTTTATTTGACTATATTCCTTTTTATTTTTGGAAAACTTACATGTCTACTTTTTTACAATCGGTTGACTATCGTATATGGATGCTTATTAAGGATGGTTATACACCTCCGATTGGTAAACTTAATGGAGTTAATATTCTTCTTCCTTTTAATGAATGGAGTCTCAATGATAGAGATTTAGCACAACTTAATGCAAAATGTTTGAACTATTTTTTTTTGTGCTTTAAAATTCAAAGATTACATGTGTGTTTCAACTAGCACTACTGGTAAAGAAATTTGGGATAAATTGTGTATTACTTATGAAGAAACTAAAGAAGTCAAGCAATCTCGATTAAATATTTTGTTGCATGATTATGAACTTTTTTGTATGAAATCATCTGAGTCTATTTCTGAAATATATATAAGGTTTACTCAAATTATAACTTCTTTGCATGCCTTAGGAAGAGAACTCACTAACTATGAAAAGGTGAATAAAATTTTGAGATGCTTGCCTTCCTCTTTTGATGCTAAAATCACTGTAATTACTTAATCTAAAGATTTGAATACTTACTGGTTTGTTAGCTTACTTGGATCACTCATTGCTTATGAGCAAAGGGTGAATCAAAGAAATCTTGATGAAGGTGAGAAAAAGAAAGAGAAAGCTATGGCACTGAAGGCCAATAACACGGACACTGAATCTTTTGAGTCTGAAAGTGATGATGTTGCCTTATTCATAAGGTAATTTAAAAACTTTCTAAATAAGAAGTAAAAGAACCATCAAAAGTAGAATAAAGGTAAGGGATACAAAAATTTTAAGAGTTTTAATGATATGATTTGTTTTGAATGCATGAAGCTATGACATTTTAAAGTTGATTGTCCTATACTTAAGTCTCACCCAAGCAAGGAAAAGGGTGAAGAGAAACCTAATTTCAAGAAGGACAAGAAGAGATTCAAAAAGGCGTTCTGGGCGGATTCTGTATCAGACCTCTCTGAGACTGAGCCGGAAGAGAAGGTAACAAACTTATGCTTAATGGCAGACGATCATCATGGTCAGGGTGACCAAGAAGAGGCAAGCTCTCACAAAAGGCCTTGCGAGAGCATGTGGTATCTGGACAGCAGATGCTCGACATATGACTGGTGATGCCAATCAATTCATTTTTCCAGAGACCAGGATAGGAGGCAAGGTTACTCTTGAAGATAACACCACTAGGAAGGTGTTAGGCTCAGGTATAATTGGAAATTTCAAGAACCTTCTGATTGAAAATATTTTTCTTGTAGATGGATTGAAACATAACTTGCTCAGCATCAGTCAGCTTTGCGATAAGGGCTTCATCATAAAAATTTTGGCAAAATTATGTATTATTAGCTTAAATAATAACACTATTTTACAAGGAAAGCGGATCAACAATGTTTACATGCTTGATTTAAATAATATTGAATGTGATACTTCTTTTTGCTTAAAAACTGCTTTTGATTATTCATGGTTGTGGCACACGAGATTATGTCATGCCAGTATGAAAAATCTTAGGAAAGTGACCCATAAAAACCTAGTTAGAGGTGTCCCCAAACTTAAGTTTTTAAAAGACCACCTTTGTGATGCCTGTCAATTAGGAAAGTAAGTCCACTCCACTTTTCACTCCATTAAGGACATTAGCATCTCTAGACCTTTAGAAGTCCTATAAATGGATTTGTTTGGACCCATTAGCACTGCCAACTTAGGAGGAAAAGTCTATGGTTTTGTGATTGTTAATGACTACTCAAGATTCACTTGGACTAGATTTTTATCACACAAGAATGAGTCTTTTGATGAGTTTAGAACCTTCTTCACTTGGATCCAGAAAAAGCTAGGTTGTGAGATTTTGACCATCCTTACTGACCATAGGGGAGAGTTTAAAAATGAGAAATTTAGAGACTTTTGTGAAGATAAGGGGATTAGCCACAACTTCTCTGCTCCTAGGACCCCTCAGTAGAACGGAATAGCTGAAAGGAAGAACCAGACCTTAGTGGAGGCCGCTAGAGCCATGCTTGCTGAGTATTCACTTCCAAAATACTTTTGGGTTGAAGCGATTAACACAACTTATTATGTGTTGAATAAGGGGAATGTTAGAGCATAATTAGATAAGACACCCTATGAGATCCTTAAGTGTAGAACATCAAATCTTTCACACCATCATGTCTTTGGTTGTAAGGTTTTCATTCACAATAATGGGAAGTCTCACTTAAGAAAATTTGACCCAAAATTTGATGGAGTGCTCATATGATATTCTAGTATTGGGAAGTCTTTTAGGGTGTTTAATAAGAGGTTATTAGTGGTGGAGGAGACTACTCATGTAGTGTTTGATGAATCTGATCTTAGGAAGCCTAGAGGTGAGGATGATGATGTTGGAGAGATTACCATTGTTGTAAAAAATTTAGAGAAGATGGTAGACCCCCAGAACATTTAAGAAGTAGGAGAGATTACCCAAGGAGTAGAAAATGAAGATCTGGAGGAAAGGGTTGAACCTACACACACTTTGCCTAGAGATTGGAGATACTTTTCAAGTCACCCCAAAGAATTGATCTTAAGAGACCCTTCTGAAGGAGTTAGGACTAGGCATGAACTTAGGAAGGAAGTGAACCACTCTGCCTTTATCTAAATGACTGAACCCACTAACATCAATCAATCCCTTTCTAATAAGTTTTGGATCTTATCCATGCAAGAGGAGTTGAACCAATTTACTAGGAATAATGTTTGGGAGATTGTAGAAGACCAAAGGGATAAAGTGTAGTTAGAACCAAATGGGTCTTTAAGAATAAGATGAATGATTTTGGTGTGGTGGTTAGGAATAAGGCAAGATTAGTGGCTAAGGGGTATAACAAAATAGAAGGAATAGACTTTGAGGAGACCTTTTTCCCCTGTAGCTAGATTGAAAAGCCATTAGAGTACTATTAGCCTTTGCCTGTTATAAGAGATTTAAGATTTTTCAAATGGACATTAGGAGTGCCTTTTTAAATGGGATAATAAAAGAGGATGTATTTGTAGAATAACCCAAAAAAGGCTTATATGGATTAAAGCAGGCACCTAGAGCTTGGTATGATAGGCTTAGCATATTTTTACTAGAAAGTGAGTTTGTTAAGGGGAGCGTAGACACCACCCTTTTCTTGAGGAAAGTAGGAGATGATTTACTCATTGTTCAGATCTATGTCAATGATATACTTTTTGGATCATCTGATAAAAGGCTATGTGATTATTTTTCTAAAATAATGAGTAAGGAGTTTGAGATGAGTATGATGGGAGAGTTGTCTTACTTTTTGGGGTTTAGTATAAGACAATTGGATGATGGAACCTTTCTAAATCAATCAAAATACATAAAGAATATTTTGAAAAAATATGAAATGGACAATGACAAGACAATTAATACTCCCATGATCTCAGGTGTTCAGTTGGATAAGAACCATAATGGAAAATCAGTTGATCAAAAGAAGTACTGAGGGATGATTAAATCTTTACTTTAGCTGACTGCTAGCAGACCTGATATCATGTTTAGCATTTATCTTTGTGCTAGATTTCAAGCTGATCCTAAGGAATCCCGCCTGATAGCAGTTAAGAGAATTCTTAGATACCTTTTAGGGATCCAAAACTTAAGAATCTGGTACCCTAGGCACAACACTTCTTTTGAGATTATTATATATTCTGATTCTTATTTTTAAGGATGTAAGGTTGATAGAAAAAGCACTTCAGGGACATGCCAATTTATAGGAAAGTCTTTAGTCTCCTTGTCTAGTAGAAAGCAAAACTCTGCTGCACTTTCCACTGTTGAAGCTGAGTACATTGCTTTAGAAAGTTTTGTGGCCCAATTCCTTTGGTTGAAATAGCAAGTTATGGATTTAGGATTACCTGTAGGCAAAATTCCAATTCTTTGTGACAACACTAGTGCCATATACATTTTAAGAATCATATCCAACATTTAAGGACAAAGTACATAGACATAAGACATCACTTCATTAGTGACCATGTGACCAAGGGAGACATTGAGTTCACCATGTGGCAACTGAAAATCAGCTGGCTGACATCTTTACTAAATCACTGGCCTGTGACACTTTTAGTACTTTAAGGACTAGATTGGATGTGATTGACATGAATGGATGAATTTGATTCCTATTGATTTCTGATCTATTTTCTGTTGTTTATTTTTTTGTTGTTTTAATTTTTTTTAGTTCTTTTGTCTTATTTTTTTGATTTAGAAATCATCACTGAAATTGATATTTTATGCCTTATTTTTATTTTAAAATTTTATGAGTCAATGCTTTTACATCTCTTAATCTGTTAAAGGGTGAAAACACCTTTGATTGTGTCTCTTTCTCTAACCTCTTTTAGTGGTGTAATCTTCTTCTCTAAACAAAAATCTATTTCAAATTAACAAATGGTTTTTGAAATCGAGATCTTTTCAATCTTGCTATAGTAATCTATTTTATAAATATAATGTTTAAAGTTTTTTTTAGTTTCAGATTTTTGTAATCTTGTCATTAAAATTATCATATGATTTTTTTATTCTGCTTTGTGATTCATTCTTTCCTATATTAGAGAGTGAATTTTTATTCTCTAATATCTAGAATATATAATCATAACTAAAGATATTTAAGAATTTTTGAATGGGATCTAGCTTGCATAAAAGTTAATGAAAAAAAGTGACCAATGATGCCAAAAATAAAAGATGCCCAATGACGCCAAATTGAATACACACACACACACAGTGTATCAAAAATCAAAAGATGCGTAAAGCGCCAATCAAATTGACAAGAGGCATAAAATAAGCTCGCCAAAAGATAGCTTCTTTTCCTTTTAAATTTTTTTAAATCTTAGAAAACTTCATGTGTCACTTGATATTTTTCAAAGACTTGATTTTGAGTTTCTAATTGTAACTAATTACTTTGATATATTATTCTATAAAATATTTTTCTGGAAATAAGTTTTTGAACGGATCTCCTTTTTTTTAATCCAATTGGCTTTTCTTATTTAGATTTTTTTTGTTTTCGAAAGACGGTTTACCCTGAAGAAGACTGAGTTAGGGTTAACAGGATCGGTTGTTCTAATTATTTTTCAAATTTTGGCGATGTTTACTTAATGATCCTTACAAAATTTTAAAATCAATTATATAGAGACTATGTCATATTCATACCTTGAAAAAAAAATACTTATTTTGCTTGTGTTAGTCTTTTTCATATCATTTTTTTTGTTTTCACTAAATTTTGATGTTTTTGAGCCTTCTTTGATCATCTCCATCCTCTGATTCTCAATTTTGTTTTCACATCGTACCGGCCGATACCCCTATTGGCCAAGACAATCCTATCAATTTACTCTAAAAACTCCCATCTGCCGACTGATTTGATTTTCTACTTCTGATCGTCCTGGACGAACCATTATCAGCCTGGATGATCTGATCATCTTCTGCTTCAATCATTTTTTATCGGCGTAGCCGATCTATTTTTTGGCCCAAATAATGTTCTCCTCTTTATGAAAAATTGACCTGACTGATCCACATGTTCATCCTGGATGATACACGTGGATATACATTTAAAATCTTTAAAATCGACTAGGACGATCCATTTTGGGCAATCGGCTCGGACGATCCACTTGTTCATCCTGGCCGATACATGTAGCACATGATTTAAATGTTTTAAATTTGGCCGGTATGATCAATTATTAGAAATTGTCCGAGATGATCCACTGAATTGGCCCGGACGATCTACTTTTTCAACGGTCATCCGGATTTACTACTCAGGACGATCGCCTGTGTCTAATCATCTTGGCTGATATCTGATCGGCCTGGACGATCAGACTGCCTTTTTGACCAATCGGCCAGTATGTAATTATTGAACCATATATGCCTGGACGATCCTGTGATCGGCCTGGCCGATACGACCAATTCTTTATAAACTGAGCCCTTCCAGCCATTTTCTTCACAACAATTTCTCCTTACTTCTTGATTTCTATTTTCTTTCTATGGCTGGAGGAAAACACTCTCGTCACCCATTCGGAAGTTCCTCAAGGGCCACTATGGACCCTCATTTTTTGGAGCCAGATGATCAAGCCGCCTACCAGCTCTACAAGGAGGCCGGAATCACAATCTCCCGGACGGGCAATCCAAGTTTTCTCTCTTATCCGGTACTAAACTTATTTGTCCATACCTCCTTGTGCTTTCTTTTGACTCTTGTTGTCCCATTCAATTCTGAATTGCTCTATGAGTTCTTTACAAGTCTTCGCATTAATTTTGCTTTTACCTCTATTGCCTCATATGTGAATAGACATTCTGTCGAGATCACATATCAGGATTGTGCGGAGATTTTGTAGCTTTCCACAATAAGGGATAAACTTCGCACCATATGTTATGATCCTGATTTTGACTGGGCTATGGCCAATCATTTTCTTTGCACTTCTAATGCTAATTTTCACTTGGGTGAGACTAGCAACTTACTCAAGGATGCTAGGACCATCCAGCACGTCCTTCGTACTTTGATAATTCCTAAGGCTGGTAATCGTGTTCACATCACTCCCCTTCTTTCCCTCACCACCTTTTACATTTTAGCAAATCATGAATTCAATGCTACTGGCCTGATATTTTACTACACTGACCATCTTATTACTATTCGGGATCCAAGTCATATGAGGAAACCAAATCTAGCCCTAAGATATATCATTTCTTATGTCTTAGAATCAAAGTATAACCTCCAATATCCTACTCCACTAAACCTCCAACCTGCCTTCTACTCTAACATTTCCTTTCAAACTCTTCACAGTACTCGTCTCCACACAGGGGACAGGGAGGCTCAGGTAGGGGAAGAAGAGGCACCCGCACCTGTTTCGCTCTGGCAGCACTCTCAGCTGGACCAGTTGGTGGAGCGCTTTAACCAGTGAGAGGCCCGATTTGATACTTATATTGCTGCACAGGAGCAGTAATATGCTGTGGATATAGCCCTCTATGAGAATCACCTCATGGAGGACTTAGCCCGTTTTGACACCAATGTTACTCACCAGCAACAGCGGCACGACCAGAACATAGTCTAGTTTAGTGCCTAGTTTGCTACACTATCAAGCTACTTTTAGCAGGCACCTTCACCACCACCTCCTTCAGATAATCAGGGGCCATCATTTCTCATGTTTTTCTTTTAGTTTGTTTTTTTTTTTTGTTGATTAGTTTCTATTTTTTCTTCTGCTGTTTACTTTCTGTATTATTTTTTGTTTGTCTCCTACTTTTTGAGATGTCAAAAGGGGGAGTAGTATGTTTGTACTTGTACTGTTCTGTTCTAATATTTTAATATGTCTATATTTATACTGCTTCTAGTACACTATTATTTTAACTACTTAGAATTGTTAGTTGTTTGTTTTCCATCATCAAAAAAGGGGAGTGTTGCAAATCTGTTTTCATGGATTATGATTTTGATGATAGCAAGCACTCTTATTTTTCTATGACTGCCTTGCCTACTAATATTTCAGGTCAATAAGATCAGACGGTAATTGGAACTAGCTCAAGATTAGGTAGACTAAGTCCAAGTCACTTTGCATACTTTTCATTTTTCTTGAGTCTATTATAAAAGATGTGGCTCATAATGCTAAGTAACCTTGCACACACACCTTGGGAGAATTTTTAACTTTTTCTTAGAGTTTACTATTTTTGGTTACATCGGTCGGGCTGATATTATATCGGCTAGGACGATCAATTCAAAAATAGAAATCCTAATAAGGGCATTATGGTTAAGACAGCAGTCATTAAGCAGATCATCCTGTACGATATTGTATCGACCGGGACGATAGGCTCAAATAAAAAAGAATCAACCGCCATGATCTATTTATGTATTCTTTATTTTAGGACATTGTCAAGGATGATATCCTATTGATTTGGACGATGCAACACAATTATGCCTAAATTAATATGGTAATTAAGGAAAGCAATTAAGGTTGATTGCACGATCACATTGGCCGGGCTGATCGAAGGATCGACCGGGACGATGGCGTCGAAGATTGACATCAGCCTACTTCTATTCAGGGCGATGTTCAGGATGATTTTTCTCATATTTGAACTAATCGTCCAGGATGATATACTATTGGCCTGGAAGAAGTGACCAAAATTACTCTAATCATCCCAAACCGATCGGGCTGATTGAGCAAAATTTATGCTGATCAGCCAAGCCGATATTCATATCGGCCTGGACAATAAAGTTGGTTTGTATAAAATAAGAGCTATTCTGAAGCTCTTCTATTTAAGATCTCTTGTTCAACCTTAAAGCAAATCTTTTGTTGTTGCCTTGACCTAAGAAAGCCTAGAGGAGAGGGAGAAAGAGGGATAGAGAGAGGATTTTGTGAGGGGGAGCTTTTGAGAGAATTTCATAAGGGTTGCTCCAAGCATTGTTCCACTTATTCTTCTTCCACTAGAGTCTCTTATCCTTGGAGTGTTGAAAGAAGGTCTTCTTCAGCAATCGATCAAGGTTCTCTGCCTGTATCAGAAGAAAGCAAAATGAGTTAGGTTCTCTGCCTTCTTTAGGAGGAAGCAAAAGGAGTTGGGTTCTCTGCCTCGTCGGGGTCGGCATAAAGGAGTTTTTGTGAGGGATTCTCCGCCTTGCTATGGGAGATAAAGGAGAGTCATTGTGTTTAGTGTAATACTCGGAGGGTGCCTCTAGGGAGTGGACGTAGGTCGAGTTTGAAAGTTTGTTAGATATGTTAAGCCCTTATAAACTAGTCCTGAGGCTAACCAAAGGGGGGTGTGAATTTGTGTTTTTAAAACTTTTTACGATCAAAGCACAAAACTAAAACCTAAATAATTCACCACAAAATAATGAGTGCAAAAATTAAATGCGTAAGTAGAAACAAAGAAAGAACACACCGGATTTATAGTGGTTTAATAGGTTTGACCAACGTCCGCTCCTCGAAGGCACCCTCAGAGTATTACACTAACCAAGTGTCTCTCTTTTAGCTTCCATAGCTAGGTGGAGAAGCCTTTACAACAAACTCTTTTTCACCAACCCTGGTGCGGCAGAGAACCGACTCTTTTTGCTTCCTCTTAAAGCTGGCAGAGAACCCAGAATGATTGCTGAAGTAGACCTCCCAAGAACCTCCCAAGGATCAAGGATGAAGAACGGAGAAGACAACTTGGAACCTTACTTGGTGCAACCTTTGTGAACCGTCTCACAAACCCCCCCTCACAAGTTCCTTTCTCACTCTTTCCCTCTCCCTAAGCTCTCTTAGGTCAAGACAGTAGCACTCAAGGATTTGTGCATGAAAAGTCACAGGTCCTTTATATAGTTTTCAAGAACTGACATTATCGTCTAGGATGATATTCCTATCATCCTGTACGAACAGTAAAAATTAAGCTCAATCTGCTTGGACGACTTAGGACGATCAGAAGAAAATGACTTGATCGTCCTAGACGATCTCGCGATCATCCTGGACGATTAGTTCAAAATCTGCCTAAATCATCCAGCACATCGCTCTTGTCATCCAGAAGAAATCAAGCTTTTTGAACTGATTGTTCTGGCCGATCCTGCGATCGTCAAGGATGATATGATTGTATCAATCAAACTTGATTACTTTCCTTAATATGCAGGTCAATTTAGGTATAATTGAACAACATCGTCTAGTATGATGTCCTGGATGATAATTAAAAAATAAAGCATCCTAAATTGAGCTAGTGGCTGATTCTTTCTGATTTGAGCCTATTATCCCGTACGATGCACCTATCGTCCAAGACGATATGCTTAATGATGGCTTCCTTAACTAGGATGCCCTAATTAGGGTTTCTATTTTTTACAGATCGTCCGGGATGATTTTTGGATCATCCTGGACAATATACTGAAAATACATAACTCTAAGTTTAGACAAAAAAAAATTCACTCAGGTGTGTGTGTGCAAGGTTACTTAGCATCAGGCATCATAAGGATTATATTTGACTCAAGAAAGGGAAAAAGTATATCACAGACTGACTCAAACCTAATCTACCCAATCTTGAGCTGGTTCAACTTGTAGTCTCGATGTTGTGGTCCTGAAATTTTAGTAGGCAAGGCAGCCGAAGTAAAATAAAAGTATTTGCTATCATGAAAATTCTATTTCTGAAAATAGGTACGCAACAATCTCCCCCTTTTTGATGATGGAAAACACAAAGGAAAATCTAAGAAAGATAGTGTGAGTTAAAGAACATCTAAGCAAGATAGTGTGAAGAAAAGAATACAATTCAACCATTAAAATCAAAGTACAAAGCAGCTAATAGTACGCAGACTACTCCCCCTTTGACATCACAAAAAGGAGGAGAAATGTAGAAGATAGAAAAAAAATAGAAAACTAATTAACATAAAAACATAAATAAACTACAACAAAAGAAACTAAAAAAATGATGGGCCCTAGTCATCAGAAGGAGGAGGTGGGGATGGTGAAGACTGCTGAAAGTAGCTAGTCAGATTGGAGAACTGTGCTCGAAACCAGGCCATATCCTGGTCATTCTGCTGCTGTTGGTGATTGACGTAGGTGTCAAAATGAGCTAAGTCCTCAGCATGTTGCTATTGTATAGCAGCAACAAACATGTCGAATCGGGACTCCCATTGATCAAAGTGCTCCACCAACTAGTCCAGCTGAGAGTGCTGGCGAAGTGGAACAGGTGCTGGAACAGGTGCAGGAGCCTCCTGCTCTTCATCCCCCTGAGGTTCCTCATTCTCTAAATGAAGATGAGTACTATGAAGGACATTAAAAGTGTTGTTCGAGTAGAAGGCACGCTAGAACTTTGGAGGAGCAGGGTATTGGAGATTGTATTTGGATTCTAGGACATAAGCAATGAGATGTCCTAGGGCAAGATTGGGCTTTCTCCTATGACATGGATCGCGAATTATGATCAAGTGTTTGATGTAGCAAAAAATCAGATTAGTTGCATTAAATTCACGATGGGCTAGAATTTAAAAGGTGGTGATTGTAAGAAGAGAAGTAATGTGGACCCAATCACCAGCTTTTGGGATTATAGAGGTGCGAAGGATATGTTGAACAGTCCTAGCATCTTTGAGTAAATAGCTAGTCTCGTGAACATGAAACTGGGCTGTGGTGTTTCAAAGAAAGTGATTGGCCGGAGCCCAGTCATAATCAGGATCGGAGCAGAGAGTGTGAAGTTTGTCTCCTGCGGGGGAGAGCTGCAAAAATTCTACATAATCTTTGTATGTGATCTTGACAGAGCGTCAATTCATATACGAGCCGAGATAGGTGAAAGCGGAATTAATTCTAAGGCTCATAAAAAATTCAAAAAAAAAGTTTAGAATTGAAGGGGACTGCGAGCGTTAGAATAAAACAAAGAGAGGTGTGCGAGAAAAGATCAAGTACTGGATAAGAGAGATGGTTGGGATTGATTGAGCGAGACACGATGATGCCAGCTGATTTATAATGATGATAGGCGGCTTGATCTTCTGCCTCCATGAAGCGAGTGTCCAAGGTGGCCCTAGAGGAACTTCCTGCAACTTGATGAGAACGTTTGCCGCTAGCCATTAGCACAAAATATGGAGAAAGGAGAAAGTAGAGTGCAAGTGGAGAGAAAGGATGTGAGAAAAAATGGCTGGAAAGGTCGGTATTTAAAGACTTGACCAGATTATCCAGGATGACTGCGAAATCATCTAGGACGATCTAGTGCAATAATTGAGGCTTGGACGATTGGTTAAAAAGGAGGTTGTATTATCCAGGCCGATCAGATATCGTTCGGGTTGATAAGACATAGGCGATCGTCCCAAGGCGAAAATCCGGACGACTGTTAAAAAAAGTAGATCGTCCTAGCCGATATATGGATCATCCAGGACAATGATAAATTATTGATTATACTGGTTAAATTTAAAACATTTAAAGACACTACCACGTGTATTGTCCAGGAGGAGCAGGTGAATCGTCCAGGATGATTCTCCATTAATGGATCATACCGACCAAATTTAAGGCTTGTTAAACATATGTCCACGTGTATCGTCCAGGACGAACAGGTGGATTGTACGGGACGATGACCAATAGTTGTATATAATCAAAGGCATCATGCAAGACGAAAAGAGGATCATCTTGGATTATAAAGATAATTGAAGCAGAGGATGATCATATCATCTAGGACGATAATACATCATCCAAGACGATAAACAACAGATAAATAGAATAGTTAGCAAATGGATTCAAGAAGTGAATGGAATCGATCATCCATAATGATATGAGGATCGTCCAGGATGATGTGAAAAATTTGAAAATTGAGGGTGGATGGAGATGATCAGATCAGGCCCAAAAATAGTAAAAATAATAAAAATAAACAAAAGATTAGATACAAAAAAAGACAAAAATAAACAAAAAAACACATAGGTTTTTTTTTTAAACTGAATATTATAACATTTCTATATGATTGAATTCAAAAATTTGCAAAATCAATTAGTTAACATCATCCAAATCTGAAAAAGCAGTAGAACAACTAATCCTGTTAGTCATAACTCAACCTTCTTTAGGATAAATTAACTTTTGAAAAATAAGAATCCAAATCAGAAAAGACAATTGGTTTAGAAGAAGAGATCCACTCAAAAACTTGTCTACAGAAAAATATTTTATGGAATAATATATCAACGTAATTAGTTTC
>NW_021319884.1:620751-629707 GCF_001605985.2 Dendrobium catenatum | reverse complement strand
ACTTCTATGAGCCATTGTAGAAGACCTATCAAATATATAAAATACCCTTACACATGCACCGTAATTTATATACACATAGGTATATAGTATGGATAAATGTATAATATACCCACATGGACTGTGTTGAGTGTGTTTTGGATATGCACATGACATTTAAGCATATTGTACGAGTCAATAAATGAATATAATTTAAGCACAATCGTTCTACGTGAACGATAGGAGACAACACTGCTCAAACTATTAAAAAGATATACAGTCTGGGTGTCAACCATAATATCTATTTTATACATTCATATAAGGCATTCAAGGCCACAAACAAAGAAAATTAATTCATAAATACATAAATCCAACAAAAACCAATCCTCTCTTGATAGTTTGACATAATCGACAATGTTCAATCCATAAATAAAAATTGCCCCAAATACACCAATGATGGCTTTGTTGAATGTAGAACTCAATCGAAGGGGTTAATTTAAAATACTTCAAATGCCATCCCAAGTATCCACAAAATCCAAAGATTCCAAAAATCCCAAAAATTCCGAAATCCAAGATATTTAAAATTGAAATTATACATCAATGCTTAAAGTTAAATCCATCCATCCTCTGTAATAGTTTACTGGGGTGAACAAATTGAAATTTACTTCAGCTCACATAGAGCTAATGTCTAATCAAGAATATAAATAGGATCTATTCTATTCTCAAATAATCTTCTACTAGTAAGGATGTAGTATGTGTCCACTTACTGGTGATTTTATTTCAAAATGACACTGTAGGATAAATGGTTATGACTTGGGGCCCTTTAAACTGGGTGGTTTTGCTTCTAAATAACACCACAAGATAACAATTATGTCCATACGCCATACATTCCTTAGTAACATCAAATCCTTGAGATATGAATCAATAGAATATAATCGATAGGGAAAAAAAGCCCTATATTAGTTAAGATGGATTCAAATTTGTCCCCTTAAATAAACACTCCCCCTAGGTCTATAAGGTGTTGCAGATCATGACCCAAGTACTATGACTTTGATGATAACAAATATTATTATTTCTTTACTACTATCATTCATGCATATCTATTTTATATGCCCAACTCACTAATCTTTCAGGTCCATAAGTTTGCTTTGAACATCAATCAGGTCAAGATCAGGTAGACTAGGATTAAGTTAGTCTATAATTTCTATTTTAATACATTTTTTTTACCTTTTTTTATGTTAAGTGTAATGTGATGGATTCTGAAGCTAAGTGGAATTAAACATCCAAACTATCTGGTTGACATCCCAAACTATCTGTTGGACTATATGGTATGATTTTGAACTACTCCTGGACATTCCAAACTATTTGTTAGACTATATGGTATGATTTTGAACAAATCATATGCAATGATATCCACATCGGCCTAGATGATCATTTATTTTTTCATATCATCCCAATTTATCTCCTAGACGTTTCGAACTATCTGCAGAACGATAACAAATAATTTTGAACTAATCATATATGGTGATATTCAAATCATCATAGATGATTAGAACAAATATTGTGTTCTAATTATATAGCAAACCCTAATCATCTTGGCTCGAAGGGCTGATTTAAACTAATCGTATAGGATGATCTATCGATCGTCCTGGATGATCTTTGATGTTAAGTTGAAAATTAGGGCATTTTTTAATGCCTTCTATTTAATCTCTCTTAGTTATTGATAGATAGATCTTTTTCCTCTATCCTGACTTAAGCGAGCTTAGAGAAGGAGAAAGGAGAATGAGAGCTTGAGAGAGAGAGAGAGAGAGAGAGAGAGAGAGAGAGAGAGAGAGAGAATCTTGTGAGAGGAAGTTTGTGAGGTGTTCACAAAGGTTGCTCCAAGCAAGGATTCAAGTTATCTCCTCCAATTGTCATCTTTGGCTCCTTGGTGGAACTTGGGAGGTCTTTGTCAGCACTAGATAAAGGTTCTCTGCCTACTTCAGAGGGAAGCAAAAGGTGTTGGGGTTCTCTATCTAGATTAGGATGAAGAAAAAGAAGTTTGGGTTCTCTACCTCACAGGGGTCGATGAGAAGGATTTTGTAACGGCTTATCCGCCTTGCTGTGGGAGCAAAAGGAGAGATATTATAGTTATTAGTGAAATACTCAAAGTGTGCCTCCGAGGAGTGGACGTAGGTTAGGTTCACCGAACCACTATAAAATCTGATGTATTCTTTCTTATTACATTTCTATATTTTAATTTTTGCACCTTAGTTTTTTATGGTAGATTGTATGGTTAAAAGCTTTAATTCATTTTGTTAATCGCTTGCACATCAAAGATAGATCGTGTTTGAATTAAAATTTTTAAAAAGGTTTTCAAAAAGATCCTGCCTTTTATTTAAGAATTTTTAAAACTACCAATTCGCACCCCCCCCCCCATTTGTTGACCTTGGGCTAGTTCATAAGTGCTTAAAAACCTTAATGAAATTTCATAAGGTACCCTTGGATAAAGCAACCCATGGAAGCTAACAAGAATCCTTCTATCAGGTTGTGTCGACTACCTCCTCTGACTAAGTAGACTAGAGACCATGATGGCCCGGGATGATGAAACCATGGGATCTTGATCGGGTCCATCATCCATTTCCCCACCATTTGCTTTAAGTGTAAGATGGTGAAATTTCTAATTTTAAATACAAGTATCCAAACTCTCCAATTTTTTAGTAGGTTTGAGCAATTTTTAGATTAAGACATGGATTGCCAAGGTGGCTTGGTAATATATCCATAACTTGGCCTCTTTCTCATTGGTTCAAAGAGGGTTATTGACTTGTTGACCTATTGACTAGTGAATAGTGATTGGGATAGGTTTTAAGAAGGTCAAGAGAGCTGTAGAAAATTATCCCAAGAGGATTGGAGTCATAAGATTGGAGTTTTGAGAAAATAAATGAAATTAGAGAGGGTTTTGTCCCCTTTAAGTGAGTTTACTAAGTCAAACCATGGGAGATTTAACTTGAACATCTTTTGACATGTATGGAATATCAAATTCAATGATTTTAGAGGATTAATTTAACTTAAAATGGTTCAAGCATCAAAATTGACATTAGTGTAGGTTAAGGATTTATTTGGTAAACCAAGGTTAACTTGGTCAACCTATTCAAATTATGAGTTGAGTTTGGGTCAAATAAATTTAAATGAGTGTTTTGAGATTATTAAAGGTAGTCCCATACATTGGTGAGGTCATCTGGAGTGAAATTGATATTTGAAACCTTAAGTAGCATTTTGGTCATCCTTGATTGACTTGGTTAAATAGGTCAAATCAAAACTTGAGTTTGGGTCCAATGGATCCCAAATAAAATCTGGGATCCATTGGGATGGATTTTTGAAATTGGTATAGGAAGACCAAGTTGAATTTTGGGAAAAAGACCAAAAATCCCTTGAAAGAAATTTTGGTCATTTTGACCATTGGTTAATCATGGGTCAAATTAGGTCCAGAAAAGTGTAGGTTATTTAAAATAAAGTCATAATAGAGGCCATGGATGTGATTGGCAAATTTGAAAGGGGTTCCATGGTCAAATTCCACTTGATGGAATGTATAGTGGCATAGGCTGTAAATATTTAAAGGTTTTGAAGCATGTGAAAAAAAGATTCAATTTCTAGGGCTAGGGACCTCATAATGGATTTAACTTTGGAGGCCTAACTCTAGAGACATGCAAGGTCAATATGCAACTAATAGATCATAAATTGGAGGTGATTTAACAGGATTTCCAGGTGACAGAAAATTCACCTAGTAAGGGTTTAAGGACTCATGCTTTCGGCCTTGGATTTGGGCTTTGGATACAGACTAAATAATATAGGAGTTGAGATGGATCATAAGTTGATTGATTGAATTGGATCTCTCACATTGATCAGAATCATATAAATGCTTAATAATGATTAAACAAGATTGGAGTTTGATTGAAAATTGATCTATAACTTGGGATTGGGAATTGAGCTTGATTTTGGAATGTATTTGATTAGGGATCTAGCATGGAGATTGAATTGGGGAATGAAAATGAATTTGATTAGAATTGGATCTTGACTAGGACCTCCATAGTTAAGAGGTAGAGACCTTCCAATCATTTGGTCACCAAAAAGAAATCCAACTAGGTCCTACAGACCTCATAAAAAAATGAGGTCAATAATTAGACCTACAATATATGTAGTAGAACAAAGTTCTAGTGCACATACTAGTGTTGATTGAATTAGAGATTGAAGTGGAATTTTGGAAGTCTAAAGAAAGGCATCACCCAACATTATGTCTATAGAATAGTAATGAAGAGTTATGCCTAATAGACAGATTAATTAGGAGTCCAAGGTACGCATCACCTAACCTCAGGTCTATAAGATGTCGATAGAGGACTTACACCTAATAAATAGATTCAATTGGGACGTCTAAGGAAGGGCATCACCTAACCATAGGTCTATAGGATGCTCATAAAAGAATTACACATAATAGATAAATTAACTGGGAGTTCAAGGTTGGCATAACCTAAGCTCGGGTCTATAGGATGTTGATAGAGGACTTGCACCTAATAAATAGAATCAACGAGGAGGTCTAATGAAAGGCATCACCCAACCATAGGTCTATAGGATGCTAATAGAAGACTTTCACCTAATAGACAGATTAATTGGGTTAATCATTTAGAGAGGAAGCTTGCTCCACACAAGGGACCAAATTTTGATTAAAATTAGGATGGTGCCACAAAGGACGATATCCACCACTAGTTGATGTTTATGTTGGGATGAAGCTTGCTCCATATAGAGGACCTAAACTAGATGAAAACTAGGATGGTACCACAAATGGCATTATCCACCACTATTAAATGATCTTGTGGGGAGTAAGCTTGCTCTATATAGAAGAACTAAACTAGATGGAAACTAGGATGATGCCACAAAGAAATTTGTCCACTACTAGCAGATGGTCATGTTGAGAGGAATCTTGCTCCACACAGAGGACCTAAACTGGTTGAAAACTAGGATTGTGCCATAAAGGGCGTTATCTACTACTAGTAGATGATCATGTGGGGAGGAAACTTGCTCCATATAGAGAAACTAAATTTGATGAAAACTAGGATGGTGCTATAAAAGGCATTATCCACCTCTAGCAGATGGTCATGTGGGGAGGAAGGTTGGTCTGCATAGAGGATCAAAACTGGATGAAAACTAGGATGGTTACATAATGGGTTTTATCCACCATTAGTAGATGGTCAAATGGGGAGGAAGCTTGATCTGCATAGAGGACCAAAATTTGATTGAAACTAGGATGGTGCCACAAAAAGCATACTCCACCACTAGTTTATGGTTATGTATGGAAGAAGCTTGCACCACATAGAGGACCTAAACTGGATAGAAGCTAGGAATGTGCCATAAAGGTGTTGCAACTCGGGCTTCTGAGTTTATGATTTTGATGATAACAAATAATATTTATTAATCTTTTATTTCTCCTGGTATTTGCACTGCATATTTCTTTCTATGTTGACTAATATTTCAGGTACATCATGCACCGTTCTTTGAAGATTCAAGGCTCAAGATTGTGTAGAATTGGTCGTGTTAAATGAGTCTATAATTTTCATTTATTGAGTCAAGTCTTGTAATGATATATGTTAGTTTGTTGATCATGCACATAGATAGAGGGAGCAAAAAATGATTATAAATATTTTAACTTTTCTGTTCATCATACTATACGATATCTATCGTACTGTAATATCTGGTATAACAGAAATAAATTAAAATATTTATTTTTCCTGGAAAATTTATTTTTGAATATAACTAATCATACTGTATGATCACCACATCGTACCATACGATCTGTTATAATTAGAAAGCTCGTCGTCCATTAAATTAGGCAAATATTTGAATTTGAAAAGTTGTTCTAATCATACTGTACGATCATGATTGTACTGTACGATGTTTCAAATATTACCTAATTTAATCCGCTGATTGTTCAATCAAAATGGCTTAATATTGATATTTTGGTCGTACTGTATGAACTGGATCGTACTATATGATCAACAGAGACAATTCTGGCCGTCCCATGCTTCGTCATTGACGAACTGCATGTTTATTGAATTGTTCATACAGAACATCATACAGGACATCGAATAGTATGAACTTCAACTGAACTATTCGTACAGTACTAACAGGTCAATTTCTGCACATTGTACTGGACGATCTTGCGATCGTACAGTACGATATTTGACAGCCGAATTGAGTTTTTTTAGGGTTTTTTGAGCTCTCTATTTAAGTACTCTCATAAGACTTTGTAAGAGTCTTTTGGCAGCTATTGTGGCTTCATTTTTCTAGAGAAAACTTGAAGAGAGGACTTGAAAAGGAGAGAGGAAAGGGTGGAGTTTGAGAGATGGAGAAGAACCTTGGAGGGGGTTTCAAGGGAATGTGAAGGAGATTTCATACGGTTGCTCCACGAGCTTGCACCTCAGTACAATCAGATTCAAGGTTCGTCATGAAGGAAGTTTTGGGAAGAAGAAGATCTCGTTGGTGTCAAACGACCCGGCTCCTCTACCGCACCGGGGAAGGTGGAAGTGATTGTGTAAGGGCTTCTCCGCCTAGTTGTGGGGGATAAAGGAGAATCACTAAAGATTTAGTATAATACTCAGAGGGTGCCTCTGGGGAGTGGACGTATGTCGTGGTTTGACCGAATCACTATAAATTGGTGTGTTCTTTCCTTTATTTTTTCTACACTTTATTTTCGCATTTATTTTTATTGTGATTAATTGCGTGGATGAAATTGATTATCTATCTTTTTATTGTGAATGAAATTTGCTTCCTCATAAAGTCATAAAAAGATATTTCTTTTCATTAAAGAAGTTCTTAATCATCCAATTCACCCCCTTCTTGCTGCATCTAGTTATTTTCAAAAGGGCGTTATCCACCACTAACAGATAATTATATAGGGAGGAAGCTTGCTTTGCACACAGGACCTAAACTAAACTGTAGCTAGGATAGTGCCACAAAGGATGTTATCTACCACTAGCAGATCTAATTCTAAGAAAAGGGAGGACCTAATCCTCAGGAGAAGACAAATAATTGAAATTTAAAAGATGCATGAGAATATATTGAATTGATTTAAACTTTGGAAATATTTCTATGTTGATTCAAAAAATTAAGTTGCATCAAGCATGGTATTTCTTAATGAAGCACCCAATTATATATAGCATTGGGAGATTTCTATTACAATCCACTAGTTGATACGAGCGCGCCTTATAGATAGTCTCCATAATGAGGAGTCCTTTCCAAGTTGGTTCAAACTTCCCACCAATCTTTCGATGAGCAAATATAGGCCTCCAAAAAACCAAGACCAAGTCTCCTACTTTGAAGGTTCTAGTTCACACTAACTTGTAATGAGCATAAACCATCTGGGATTTATATAACTCTAGACTATGCTGAGCTTGAATATGATGCTCTTACAGGTCTTCAAGTTCATTTACCCAGAGTATGGTATTTTTTTTTAGTTGTGATTTGATTCTATATTTGAACTCTAAGCAAAAGGATTTTTATCTACAAGAGAAGTATAGCCTTAGATCCATATACTAGTGCAAATAGAGTGGATTGGGTCGGGGTTCTGTATGTGGTCTGATGACCCATAAAGCTTCTGTCAGCCTCTCATTCCATTGGCATTTATTATCATCAAGGGCCTTCTTATTAATCTACAGCAAAGTTTTATTTAAGGCCTCAGCTAATCCATTAGCCTGAGGGAAATAGATTGTCGAGTACCTTCAATAAATGTTATGGTGTCTTACGAAACTATTGATTTTTGTACACCTGAATGCAGACCCATTATCAGATATAATTCTATGGGGTATGATGAATTGATATATGATATGGTGATAAAATAAGTTTAAAATATGGTTGTTGACCTCATTTTTGTATGAGGTCACTAAGGCCTTCCAAACCCCAGATCAATCCTAGGTCCTAGGATCCCCTCTAGCTTTAAGATTCTTTCCTAGAGCCAGACCTTAGGGCCTACTCTAGAGATTAAGATTCTTTTCTAGATCCAAGACCTTAGGGCCTATCCTAGAGCTTAGGATTCTTCCATAATCCAAATTCTAGAGCCACTCTAGATCCTAGATCCCAGAGTTCTTCTAGACCCTTTGATCAACTCCAACCTCAAATCAATCCCTACCTTTGATCAACTCCAACCTCAAATCAATCCCTACCCTTGATCAATTCAAATCTCAAACTTAATTCAATTTAAATCCAAATTAATTCAAGCTTCAAACACATCCAAACTTTGACCCAATTAACTTGAGAATCCAAACTTCAATTTAGACTTTGATCCTACCTTTGATCTAGCTTTGACCCTATCCATTCATTAAACAACCACCACATGATTGTAAATGATTTGGATACTTCAATATTAATCATTCAAACTTGAAATCCATTCCAAATCCAGAAATCCAGACTCAAATCCAAAGTCTTAAGGCCCTGACCTAAAGACCTTTTTCAAGGATTTTTTAAACATTTCAAAACCCTGTCAAATGACCTCTGATTCAGAGTCTATCACTTGAAAAGTGATAAGACATGTCTCTGGAGGTTACCCCTCAAATTTGAGCCCATTCTAAGGTCCCTAACCCCAGAATCTAAATTAAATTCCAAAGGTTGTAAAACCTTCAAATATTTACAACCTATGCCATTGGACCTAACACCTTGAAGATTTTGATCTTGGAGCCCTCATCAAAGCCTCCAATCAAATCCAGGCCCTTGATTGTAACCCATTGAGCAGTAAACTACATTTTTTTAGACCTAGTTTTGACCCTAGTTGACTAATGGGTCAA
The DNA here is from genome assembly GCF_001605985.2 of Dendrobium catenatum. Classification (NCBI taxonomy): domain Eukaryota; kingdom Viridiplantae; phylum Streptophyta; class Magnoliopsida; order Asparagales; family Orchidaceae; genus Dendrobium; species Dendrobium catenatum. Next base: position 620,924 of record NW_021319884.1, on the reverse strand, counting down.
AATTGACCAAAATACCCCTATGGGGATTTCAAATGCCCATTTCAATCCAAATCAACTCCAAATTCTTTGAAACCACTTTCAACAAGTTTCAAATATCAAACCCAACTTGTTGAGCTCAAACCCAGACCTTGGGTCAACCTGGTTGACCAAGTCAACCAAGTTTGACCCATTAA
>NW_021319884.1:618440-620320 GCF_001605985.2 Dendrobium catenatum | reverse complement strand
ACTCCAGCATGTCCCCATCGGCCTCCCCCAGTCAACCCGACCCAAACCATGGCCGGCGGTGGTCGGAACCAAAGAAAAATGAGTTCTGGTGGTCCCCCCCAGACAACTCCTGGATCAAAGCTGCTGCCCACCGGTTTGATCCCCACGACCTCCCTAGGATGTCACCATTTTCCACCTGGCAGCAATCCGAGCCCCCTCCAGCTCAATCTCGGCCGTCCAAGCTCGCGAAAGGTGGCCGAATAGGCTCGAGTTCCCCGGACCGCCAGAGGCATCCTTAGTCGATCAAAATTGTTTCCCAGAGCTCCTGCGACCTCCCAAGCTCTCCCTTCGAGCTCCCAGATCGATCCCTTCACCCGTTCGAGCGACCGCCCGTGAAAGCTTCCGGCATCCCGCTCGAAGTCGCACCTCCGGCCGTCCTCCTGTCCTGACGTCTGAAGGAGATCAGTTCACCATCATCCCCTGAAGCTTCTTGATAGAGAAGCTCATTCGTTGAGACTTTCTCTGCGGTAATCCCTTTATCCTGAGCTCCCTGTCTAGATAGTCCGGTCAAGTGTGAAGGAAACCTTCACCCCAATGGATCTCCACCGTTGGATTGAAGGTTTCCACTATCCTGGTCCTCCCTGTGAAATTTCGTCAGAGTTCGCCGACGGGATCGCCCGGATCTCGCCGGAGAAGTTTCACGGTCTCGGATACGAGCGGGAGGTTGAAGACGTAATCTCAGCCGTTGATTCCGATCAACGGCTCGGATTAGATCCCGCGGTATCAGAGCTCGTTTCATCCCAGCCGTCCGATCTGCCATTCGACGGCTGTGGTTAATCGGACCGTTAACGGTTAGCGCCAATGATTGCCCAGCCAATCAGAGCGCGGCGCGTGTAAAGGGCTGCTGACTGTGTAATGGCCGAATTAATAATTCCAGAAATTCAAGGGAACTTCAAAAAATCATAACTCCCTCCACACTTGTCCAAATTAGGTGTTCTTAGGCTCATTGGAAAGGTCTCAGGGAGATCTACAAAAACCTTATGGTTACAGGCCCTGGTTAGGTCAGTGTTAGGTTTAATTTTTGTTTGAGCATTTTATCAATTTCTTTAATTACTCTTTAAATACAAGTTCACCAGGCCTGGAATTTTGGGAGACTGAAATTGAACATGTTTTTGATATTTCTAAATTTTATCTCCCCGTTTTAAGATGTTCAAGGGCATTTTCCCCAAATTTTGAGTTTAAGGGTCATGGTTTGACCCTTATCTTCAAAATGGGGTATAGACCTATCCAATGGGATTTAGGGTGTGATTCTTTGTGTGGTGATGATGTGTAGGGTACGGAGTGTAGAGCCACTGATTTTGCCCCAATCCAACCTTAGGATATATCCCTATAGTGATTTGAAGGTGACTTAGAGCTCACCTTTGGTGGTTTAGTTAACCACCTTTGAGTACTCCATTTGAGCTCAAATTTTGTGGGTTTAGTCCTTATGTTCAGTTGATACTATGGTCCAAATTTCATCAAATTTGGAGTTCATTTAGTTCCCCAAGTAGGAGCCTAAAAAATCCCTCTTAGAAGTGGTCTATTAACCCTAATTAATTAATAATGAACTATATTTAACTCATAAAACCTATTAAAATGTTTATAATTGTTCCTAATTAATCCCTTAATCATTGAGAATTAAAACGCTCTTGAATTGGCTTCTAGATTTGGCTTAATTTAGTATTTAGGTAAGATCAAGGGTTAATCAGTTTTAATTAATTAAAAATTATTAAAAATCTCAAAAAATCTTTAAACACTTGATGATCTCTACTTAGATCATTTCAGATCTTTGGAGTTGATTTCAAGAAGTTTAAGACTCATTTGAGTTTCAAATCATTAAAAGAGCCCTTAATTGAAATAAT
>NW_021319884.1:584790-618340 GCF_001605985.2 Dendrobium catenatum | reverse complement strand
ATGTTAAGCCCTTATAAACTAGTCCTGAGGCTAACCTAATGAGGGGGGGGGGTGAATTGGTATTTTTAAAACTTTTTACGATCAAAGCACAAAACTAAAACCAAAATAATTCACCACAAAATAAAGAGTGAAAAAATTAAATGCATAAGTAGAAACAAATAAAGAACACACCAGATTTATAGTGGTTTAGTCAGTTTGACCCACGTCCACTCCTCGAAGGCACCCTCCGAGTATTTCACTAACCAAGTGTCTCTCCATTAGCTCCCATAGCTAGGCGGAGAAGCCTTTACAACAAACTCTTTTTCACCAACCCTGGTGCGGCAGAGAACTGACTCTTTTTGCTTCCTCTTGAAGTGGGCAGAGAACCCAGACCGATTGCTCAAGTAGACCTCCCAAGAACCTCCCAAGGATGAAGGATGAAAAACATAGAAAACAACTTGGAACCTTACTTGGAGCAACCTTTGTGAACCCTCTCACAAACTGCCCCTCACAAGTTCCTTTCTCTCTCTCCCTCTCCCTCTCTCTAGGCTCTCTCAGGTCAAGACAGTAGCACTCAAGGAATTGTGCATGAAAAGGCACAGGTCCTTTATATAGATTTTTAAGAACTGACATTATCATCCAGGATGATATTCCTATCATCCTGTACGAACAGTACAAATTAAGCTCAATCTTCTTGGACGACTTAGGATGATCAGAAGAAAATGACTTGATCGTCCTAGACGATCTCACGATCATCCTGACCGATTAGTTCAAAATCTGTCTAAATCATCCAGTACATCGCTCTGGTCATCCAGAAGAAATCACAGTTTTTGAACTGATTGTCCTAGCCTATCATGCGATCATCTAGGATGATATGATTGTATCAATCAACCTTGATTACTTACCTTAATATCCAGGTCAATTTAGGCATAATTGAACAGCATTGTCCAGGATGATGTCCTAGATGATAATTAAAAAATAAAGCATCCTAAATTAATCTGGTGGCTAATTCTTTCTAATTTGAGCCTATTGTTCCGTACGATGCACCTATCGTCCAAGACAATATGCTTAATGATGGCTTACTTAACTAGGATGCCCTAATTAGGGTTTCTATTTTTTACAGATCATTCGGGATGATTTTTGGATCGTCCTGGACAATATACTAAAAATACAGAACTCTAAGTTTAGACAGAAAAAATTCACTTTGGTGTGTGTGTGCAAGGTTACTTAGCATCAGGTATCATAAGGATTACATTTGACTCAAGAAAGGGAAAAAGTACATTACAGACTGACTCAGACCTAATCTACCCAATCTTGAGCTGGTTCAACTTGTAGTCTTGATCTTGTGGTCTTGAAATGTCAGTAGGCAAGGTAGCCAAAGTAAAATAAAAGCATTTGCTATCATGAAAATTCTATTTCTAAAAATAGATACGCAACAATCTCCCCCTTTTTGATGATGGCAAACACAAAGGAAAATCTAAGAAAGACACTGTGAGTTAAAGAACATCTAAGCAAGACAGTGTGAAGAAAAGAATACAAGTTAACTATCAAAATCAAAGTAACAAGCAGCTAATAGTACGAAGACTACTCCCCCTTTGACATCACAAAAAAGAGGAGAAATGTAGAACAAAGAAAAAAATTAGAAAAATAATAAACAGAAAAACATAAATAAACTACAACAAAAGAAACTAAAAAAATGATGGGCTCTGGTCATCAAAAGGAGGATGTGGGGATGGTGGAGGCTGCTGAAAGTAGCTAGTTAGATTGGCGAATTACGCTCCAAACCAGGCCATATCCTGGTCATTCTGCTACTGCTGGTGAGTGGCGTAGGCATTAAAATGAGCTAAGTCCTCAGCATGCTGCTGCTGTAGAGTAGCAACAAACGTGTCGAATCGGGCCTCCCATTGGTCAAATTGCTCCACCAACTGGTCCAACTGAGAGTGCTAGTAGAGTGGAATAGGTGCTGGAACACGTGTAGGAGCCTCTTGCTCTTCGGCCCCCTGAGGTTCCTCATTCTCTATATGAAGATGAGTACTATGAAGGACATTAAAAGAGTTCTTCGAGTAAAAGGCAGGCTAGAAATTTGGAGGAGCAGGGTGTTGAAGATTGTATTTGGATTCTAGGACATAAGTAATGAGATGTCCTAGGGAAAGATTGGGCTTTCTCCATGACCTGGAGAAGAGTTTTGAATCTCTAGTGTTTGATGTAGCAAAAAATCAGATCAGTTGCATTAAATTCATGATGGGCTAGAATGTAAAAGGTGGTGATTGAAAGAAGCGAAGTAATGTGGACCCGATCACCAGCTTTTGGGATTATAGAGGTGTGAAGGATTTGTTGAACAGTCCTAGCATCTTTGAGTAAAGAGCTAGTCTCGCCAACATGAAAGTGGGCTATTGTGTTTCGAAGAAAGTGATTGGCCGGAGCCTAGTCATAATAAGGATCAGAGCATAGAGTGTGAAGTTTGTCTCCTGTGGTGGAGAGCTGCAAAAATTTTGCATAATCTTTGTATGTGATCTTGACAAGGCATCGATTCACATACGAGCCGAGATAGGTGAAAGCAAAATTAATTCTAAGGCTCATAAAAAATTCAAAAAAATGTTTAGAATTGAAGGGGACTGCGAGTGTTAGAATAAAACAAAGAGAGGTGTGCAAGAAAAGATCAAGTACTGGATAAGAGAGATGGTTGGGATTGATTGAGCGAGACACGGTGATGCCAGCTGATTTATAATGATGATAGGAGGTTTGATCTTCTACCTCCTTGAAGCGAGGGTCCAAGATGGCCCTTGAGGAACTTCCTGCAACTTGACGAGAACGTTTTCCACCAGCCATTAGCACAAAATATTGAGAAAGGAGAAAGTAGTGTGAAAGTGGAGAGAAAGGATGTGAGAAAAAATGGATGGAAAGGTCGGTATTTAAAGACTTGGCCAGATTATCCAGGATGATCGCAGGATCGTTTAGGATGATCTAGTGCAATAATTGAGGCTTGGACGATTGGTTAAAAAGGGTGTTGTATTATCCAGGCCGATCAGATATCGTCCTGGATGATAAGACATAGGCGATCATCCCAAGGCGACAATCCGGATGATCATTGAAAAAAGTAGATCGTCCTAGCTGATATATGGATCATCCAGGACGATGAAAAATTATTGATTATACTGGTCGAATTTAAAACATTTAAAGACACTACCACGTGTATCATCCAGGAGGAGCAGGTGAATAGTCCAGGATGATTCCCCATTAATGGATGTATGTCCACGTGTATCGGCCAAATTTAAGGCTTATTAAACGTACGTATGTCCACGTGTATCGTCCAGGACGAACAGGTGGATTATACGGGATGATGAACAATAGTTGTATATAATCAAAGACATCATCCAAGATGAAAAGAGGACCATCTAGGATTATCAAAGATAATTGAAGCAGAGGACGATCATATCATCTAGGACAATAATACATCATCCAAGATGATAAACAACAGATAAATAGAAAAATCAGCAAATGGATTCGAGAAGTGAATTTAACCGATCATCCAGAATGATATGAGGATCGTCCAGGACGATGTAAAAAATTTGAAAATTGAGGGTGGATGGAGATGATCAGATTAGGCCCAAAAATAGTAAAATAATAAAAACAAACAAAAGATTAGATACAAAAAAAGACAAAAAATGAACAAAAAAAATAAAAACACAGTGTTTTTTTTATACTGAATATTATAACATTTCTGTATGATTGAATTCAAAAATTTGCAAAATCAATTAGTTAACATCATCCAAATCTGAAAAAGCAGCAGAACAATCAATCCTGTTAGCCCTAAGGCAGCCTTCTTTAGGATAAATTAACTTTTGAAAAACAAGAATCCAAATCAGAAAAGCCAATTGGTTTAGAAGAAGATATTCACTCAAAAACTTCTCTCCAGAAAAATATTTTATAAAATAATATATCAAAGTAATTAGTTTCAATTAGAAGTTCGAAGTCAAGCCTTTGAAAAAATATTAAGTTACACATAAAGTCTTCTAAGATTTAAAAATTTTGAAAGGGAAGAAGCTTGCGTTTGGTGGGCTCATTTTATGCCTCTTATCAATTTGATTGGCGCTTTGCGCATCCTTTTTATTTTTGATACACTTTGTGTATAAATTTTTTAAATTTGACGACTTAGCGCATCTTTTATTTTTGGCATCATTGACCACTTTTTTTATTTATTTTTATGCAAGCGAGATCCCTTTTTTTTTACTTATGGGTTGCTTGTGATTGCACGATTATGGTATTATCCCATGGAGACTACATCAATATATGAAGTATATTAGGGATGGAGAAGAGTTTTGAATCTCTGGTGATATTTAATCTTTTGTGGTTCATGAGATAGAAATCTATAAAGATGCTAGGTCATCTCCAAAGAACTAAAGCCATTAAGTTCTCTCAATAGAGAATCAAAAGGCTACAAAATGGCCTAAATAAGAAGAAGAGAAGAAGCCAGTAGTAAGAAAGAATGCAATACTGACCTTTCCTAAAGTAGCGATCTCTCCTACATCAAGAAAACACATGCCTCAACTAGAGAGTGACACGAATGAAGATGACATTATCCCTACTAAATTTTGGGAAATATGCCAATCAATAGTTAGGGAGAAAAAGAAGGCCAAATATTTACACGATGATTATGAATCTACCTACATGAATAATGTTCAATATAAACTCTAAAAAAGAATATTAAATCTATTAATTTTAGATAATAAATGTGTAGTCATGAGTATTCCCTCATAACATTTCAAAGAAATCATTTTATGAGATGTGCATAATATTAAGAAGCATCTAACATTTTAAGTGTCTGCTATAAGGAATAAGAATGGACCAGGAACCTTAATTTATAAATATGGAGAGCAGAAAGATGAATAGAATCGAGACTGGCTCCATAGGCCCATCGAGCTCAGAGAATTAATGCTTACGAGAATGTCCATATTCATTGCTAGAAATATCTAGGGGATATTATAGAAGCAGGCCAGAATCCATACCCCTATATGAAAACTTCGCGTCTACTTAATGCTTTGTTATTGAAGAAATCCCATGCATTATGAATAAAGGATATTCTCGTAAGGAGAGGTATTAGATTTGTTGTGCAAAAGCACCCCCAATACGAGATGTGTCAAGCCTTCCCATGCAGGGAAATTGAATCCGATGATGGTGGTGCTAAAGAGACTTATAAAGTTGATGATTATAATGATCACACGTGGAAGCTAATCCTGTACTAGAAGAACTGGAAGATGATAGATAGGAAGCCACTATGGACCCTAGCCTAACCTTCATTATCTCTTTAATACCAGAAAACCAAGTGGATGAAATGAAAGAGCATCTCTGCAAATTTAGGGATTGCTTTGCCTGGACATATACTAAGATGCCCAGCTAAACCCCTAATATAGTAGTTCATAAATTAGCCATCAAGCATGATACAGTACCTGTCAAATAAGCTCCAACAAAAATGAGATTGGAGATACAAGAATAGGTGATTGCCAAAACCAAGAAACTTATAGAAGTGGGCTTCGTCAGAGAAGAAAAATATGTCGATTGGATTGCCAACATCATCACTATGAAGAAGAAGAATGGGTATATTCGTATCCGTATTGACTTTCAAAACCTCAATAAGACGTGCCCAAAAGATAATTTTCCACTTCTAATGTCAGAACTATTGGTGGATAACACATCCAACTATGACATGTTCTCATTTATGGACAGATTGTTAGGCTATAATCAGATCAAGATGTCCCTAAAGATGAAAAACACACATCATTCAAGACACTCATTGGCATATTCTGCTACATGGTTATGCCTTTCAGCCTGAAGAATGTTGGTGCTACCTAGCAGTGGGCAATGATGTTTTTCTTTGATGAATTAATATATCAGAAGTTCGAGTGTTATGTAGATGATCTCATCATCAAAAGCATGGACTGGAAAGATAATTTAAATTGCCTAATAATCATATTTGAGAGGATTAAAAAGTTTTATTTGAAGATGAAACCTCTCAAATGTGCCTTAAATTTCTCCTCTAGTAAATTCCTGGGATACAACGTTTCACATCAAGGAATCAAAATTGACTCCAAAAAAATCAAGTCAATTATGGAGATGTCACCTCTTAGAAATCTTCGACAGCTTCGCTCATTACAAGGATAATTGACTTTTATTTAGTTATTCATATCAAATTTATCAAGTAGGTGCCAGCCATTCAAGTTAATGAAAAAGGATGTCCATTTCAAATAAAATATAAAGTGCTAGGAAGCATTCGATAGAATTGAAAGATATCTGTTGAATCCACCTATTCTGGTTGTGCCAATTCTAAGAAAGCCTCTCATACTGTACACAGTGGCACTAGAAGAGTCCCTTTGAGAATTATTAGCCCAACACTATGTAGAGAGAAAATAAAATGCACTCTACTACATCAGTCAAAAAATAAACAGAGCATAAGTGTGATATGCCCTAATTGAGAAATATTATAAAGCATTGATTTTTGCAGCTCAGAAACTTTGCCATTATATGTTGTCATATAAAATCTTATTGATATCAAAGATCAATCCGTTGAAGTTTTTGATGATAAGATCAGCATTGATATGTCATCTTGCTAGGTGGGCAGTACTATTAATGTAGTTTGATATAACATATATGCCACAAAAGACAGTAAAGGGTAAGCCTTAGCGTGTTATCTCACAACATATCCTATCCCTACAGATTCAACATTAAATAATAATTTTCTTGATGAATAAATTATGTAGGTTGAGGAGGATGAAAAATGATAATTTTGGGAGATTTATTTCAGTGGTACATCATCGAAACCTGCCCAACCACTAAATATTGCAAGAGCCTTAGTTGATGTTGATCTCAATTTCATAGGACCTGAAGGAGGCATAATGAGATTTTCATTTAGTTTAACTAAACCCCAAACCAATAATGAGGTTGAGTATGAAGCTCTAATAGTAGGACTGGAAATTTCAATTAATATTTAGATTCAAAATCTCCAAATCCTCGGTGATACTAAACTTATACTAAATCAAGTCCTGGGTATTTACAAAATTTGTAAACTTGAATTGGACCACTAACACCAGTGAGTTCTTAAGCTCCTGAAGTAGGTGCCAAATGTTAAAATAGTTTGAGTTCCTTGATGACAAAATGCCAAAGCAGATTACTTGGCCAAATTGGCTTGGGAAATGGAAAATAGAATTGATAAGAGGCCAATATTCATTGGAGTTTATAATCGTCAAATCTTGGAGCTCGCTCTATTACAATTCTCGAAGGCAAAAAAAGTACCAAACTCAAGCCAGCGGGATATAACTCTAGGTGACCCTCAACCTCCCCATCAAATCATTATGGAAAATTATCCATAAGGGTATTAAATAGCCAACAAACATAAAGCTAGTCAAGCTTTATAATCATGGGGGCATTATTTAGATATTAAAATAAAAAATAATTAAAAATAGTCATTTATCGACTACTTTAAAGAAAATAATCTCTCATTAGAAAAATCTATAGCCATACAAATCTTGAAAAGGGTGCTGCGATATGAGTTTTTAAATGACACGCTATATTGATGAGCTTTTGATCAAATGTGGCTAATGTGCATAGGGACCAAGGAAGTTAATAGAGTGGAGTATAAGTCTATGATGTGCAAGAGGATAGGTTACTATAATCCAACAATTATGGTATATTTTATTGAACACACTTATAGGTGCTACGAATATCAGATTCACTATAATGTTATATATCAGCCATTAAATCCACTACACCCAACAGTAGCATCCTGGCCATTCGAATGCTGGGGAATAAATATAATTAGACTGATAGATCCACCATCATCAGTAGGACACCACTTCATACTGGAAGCAATAGACTACTTTTCAAAATTGGCATAAGTAGCTCCATCAAAGAAGTCATGTCCGATCATATGATTAACTTTTTTATCCATAATTTCGTATACAAATTTCGTACACCACACTGCTTGATCTTACATAATGGTACAACATTCAAGAGTACTAAAATCTATATGTTTATCAAGTGACATAAGATCGATTAGCGATACTCATTAATATATAATCCAAGAGAAAATAGCTTGGCAGAGGCCTTTAACAAGATGTTGGTGAAACTGTTGAAGAAGATCCTCACCAAGAATAAAAGAGAATGACATAATAAAATGGAGGAGACACTATAGGCATATTGTATAACTTCCAAATGGCAACCAAAACTACTTATTATTCACTAGTGTTCAGAGTTGAAGCAATATTACCACTAGAAGTTGAACTTTCATAACTCTAAGTATTAATCTGGAATAATCTCACTTATAAGCACAATGCTCGATTTAGATTGGAAGAACTTGATGTGCTCGATGAGACCAGGCTATATGCTTAACAAAATTTGGAGATATACTAAGAAAAAATGATAAAATCATTTGACTAAATGGTACGTCATCAGTCATTTTAAGAAGGAGAAATTATCTTGGTACTAAGAAGGCTAATAATCCCACTCTAAAAAATTGTTGGCAAATTTATATTAAAATAGGAGGGGCCTGTTATCATCGAGAAGGTGTATCAAGGAGGAGCTTACTAGTTAATCTATCTGGACGGCCAAAAGCCCATGCCATTGGTCATTGGTCGATACTTATATAAATACTATGTATAAGAATGGTTATGTATTAAAATGTCATGTACTTTATATATATTCTCTTACATAAGTACATCTTAAATTTTAAAATTCTCTTATATTTCAAGATTGTATTTTAAAAATTCCATTAAAATGTCCCATAAAATTGGGGAAATTTAAATATTTATTTAGGTCAACATCGCATTACATGCTAAAACCTCCAAATAAATATTTAAAATCTCGAGATACAAAATATATCCAAAATCTCCCTATAAGATAGGGGTATTTTAAATATTTATTTGGGTTAATATTGTGCTACGCATTGAGATCACCAAATAAATATTTAAAATCTTAAAATTCTAAATTTATTCTATTCTAAAATGTCCTTAAAAGATAGGGGGTATTTTAAATATTTATTTGGGTCGACATCACACTACATGTTGAGATCCCTGAATAAATATTTAAAATCATCAACACGAATATTCCTCTATATAGAAGTATACAAAAAATTTTTCTCTATCAACAAATTCTTTTTCAAAGTATATGTAGGTGACCTTTCAAAAGTTTGGGACACCATCTTCTCTAATATACCAAGGTTTAAAAGTCAAGAATGAGACCTTTATGACTACACACTCTAACAAGTCAATCCAGAATAGCTTGATGTCTTTCAATAGCCTGAAGCTTAAGATTTGAATGGGTGTAAGATGATGGATTCAACAAGCCCAAATATAGCTTGATCGCTTGTAGCTCTGTCTACTCAATACGCCATAAGAAAGGCCATAGTAGTGGAACCCCCACTTCATTAACTCGTTAGTAGGGACTGTATGAAGTATGAAAAATAATTGATGTCAATAAGTTCAAATTATCATAGTTTGCCAAATTCTCCAATTAACTGAAGAATGAAAGTTTTAGTATGAAGGATGAGTCACGAGCAGCTATCGGTTGTGTGTAGACTCAAAATTTTCAACCACAAAGGATTACTCTAAATCTACCAACTTTAACAAAATTAGCATTTAGAAGCACATTTCTCATAGCTCAAGTCTGAGGATTGAATGAGTGTAAGAGTCTAGATCCAACAAGCTTATATATGGTCGAATCGCTGGTGATTCCATCTACTCAACTTGTCATAAGAAAGGCTATGATAGAACCCCTATTTTAGTAACCATAGGATGAAGAGTTATGAAATCATAGCTTACCTAATTTGATGAACTAAAGTAACTTGGATTGAAGTCTCCTCAAGTGGTTAAGGATCAAGATACTACCCACATTTGATACTACCAACTGAATTCGAAACCTCCAAATCCTTCAACAAATCTAAAAAGAATGAAACAAGGATCAAAGAATTTTTTCTTCAATAAGTCCACCAAAGCACAAAGTAAAGGGCCGAAGAAGCCATCCAATATTACTTGCAATGCCTAAGGCTGAACTAAGAGGATTTCATCATCAATAAGTCCATTTATATAAAGCTTTAGGCCGATGACTTTTTGCCACTAACCTACTATAAACCAAAAAGGTTTAGGTCACCGACATCTACTCCTTCATCAAGCCCACCAAAGAAAAATGCATAGGGTTGAAGGTACATAAATCCCTCATCAAGTCAGTAAAGAAAAATTAGGAAATTCTCTATCAATGTCTACAGCACAATGTACAGGGCTAAAGCAATCAAAATCTCAGGACTCAAGCTAAAGCTATGAAAAGAAGCCTCTTGAATGACATCTACAAGTGTCCCTAAAGAATGTGGGCTTTTTAAATTTTTATTTGGATCGACACCGCACTGTATGCCAAGATCCCAAATTAAATATTTAAATTTTTTTGTTAAAATGCAACCAAAGGAGGGAAGAATGAATGATCCTCCATAAACTGAATGTGCAATCAGCAAAAAAATATAACTTGAGCAAGATATAATAAGTATAAGAGGCAGCAAAATCCCACTGATTGATAAATGTGCAAAGTTTGGATAAATTATGAACAATTCCAGCAATTATACAATAAAATATCATATCAATATATAACTATGGTAATGAAAGATGCGAGCAGTTAGAAAAATGCTAGAAGTTAAAGTGACGGTGGTGAAAAAAAAAGAGCAAGAGGTGGAAATGCTACTTATTTTGGTCAATCTATAAACTAACATTAGGGATATGAGTATGAAGAGATATGTTACTATCCTATGGGTCCCTATTTGACTAAAGCCAACACATCAAGCATATTTTTGTATACAAATACATTTATAAATTTACAAAAGCATAAAAATAGACTTTTGAAGATCTATAAAATGAAGATCATAGCATGACATCCAAATAAGGTTTTGGAAATCTGCTAAATAAAACCCTCAATGTGATATCTAGAGAGAAATATGTGGAGAGCCATAGGTCAATCAACATTATACAAATGTGGTTCTCTCTAGACACATACCACATTTCTTGGGGGGGGGGGGGAGGGGGAGGTTTATTAACCTCTAGATAAATAACCTAAATCAGCCAAAGAAAAAATCTAGAAGAAGATCTGTACCTTATATCTATCGAAAGCATCCACAAATTGTACCAAGAAATCCTGTAAAGCCACTGGGACTTCCGTCTCTTCCCAGATATCCTACGAGCTCACCTCAATTGCTATTCTTCCATGTCATTAAATGAGAGCTCAAGGTTCTCGACATTTCAACTCTACTTCTCTATCTATTTCCTTTATCGTCAAACCTTCCACACTCTCCTCTCCACGCGATACAGTCAAACCCACGTAAGCCTTTTGAAATTCTTCTTGATTCACCTCTTTCCTCTTCTCAACCTCTTCTAACTTAAACTCAATTCACTGCTTACAATTATCTCTAAAGAGAAGCTCCTATCTCTCCTTGCAAGCTCCCCTCTTCCCGATTTGACCTCCAATTAACCTTACTCTTACAAATTGAACTAGGATGAAATATGCCTCCCTCCATAGCCTCCTAGATCTCTTTGACCTTCTTTTCAAGTGCTCTAGCTGAAAGCCTTAGCAGAGCATTCACTCTTGGTTGACTCATATTTGACCTAACTTCTCCTCCATAACTGCTAAAGCTCCAATAGCCATCCTTCTTCCTACCCCCCAACCCGAAGCCCCAACTCAGCCTAAAGTTATAGGCTATCTCCTCGCTATGTGAACATCGGACGAAGGCCTTGTATAGTCCCGGTCGCTTAAGCCAAACCGATGGACCTTGCCAAGTCCATTTGACCTACATACCAGCCTCTTGTAGTTAATTAGGTATAACTTCTTATTTTTGTTTTTTTAGTTATTAACTATATTAATTACTATTATTACAATATTATAAATTATATATATATATATATATAAATATATATATATATATAATATATATATATATAATATAATATATATATATATATATATATATATACTATATATTATATATATATATATATACTATATATATAACAACAACAAGCATTTGTCTGACTACGTGGGTCGGGATACAAGAATCTATTCTCCATTGTGTATGATAAAAGTCAAGTCCTTTAAATCTAATAAAGAAAGATCATTTATAAATTTTTCTAACACAGTCTTATTTTGGTCTACCTCTACCTATCTTAACATAAGTCAAATCTAAATACCTCAATTTCCTAACTAGGTCCATCGAAAGGTCCTTCGTTTAATGTGCCCAAAATATCTAAGCTGACTCTCTCTAATATTATCTTCTATTGGAGCTACTCCAACCTTTTCACGTCTATGCTCATTTCATATCCTATCTCTAAGGGTCAAGCCACTCATCCACCTAAGCATCCATCATCACTGTAACACTTAACAGAGTGTTATGACTTCTTCTTTTAATGGCCAAATTCAGCACCATAAAGGAATTGTAGGTCTCCATTACAATCTTATAGAATTTCCCTTAAGTTTGAGGGGGACTTTTCTATGGCAATATAAAGCATAATGCTTGCTCCACTTCAACATCCAACTTGAATTATGCTATTATTCCAATCAATTTCACCATCACTCTGAGCAATAGATCAAAGATATCTAAAACATGTACTCTTATTAATGAATTTATCGCCCAAAGTCACAATCCCCTCACTAGGTCTATTGCAACTAAAATTACACTCCATATATTCAATTTATAGATTCTACTCAGAGAAAACCTTAGACTCTAAAGTTGATCTCCATAATTCAAGTTCACCTCAACTCCATCTCTAGTCTTATCAAGAAGAAGAATATATTATATCAAAAAGCATACACAAGGTATATCCTCTTGCAAATGTCTAGTGAGAACATCCATGACTAAAGCAAAAGATATGGATTATTAAGGTTGATCCTTGATGTAATCCAACTGAAATAGAAAATACTTGGTCAAACGCATTGTGCTTAAATACAAGTAATAACTCCTACATACATATCTTTAATGATTTGAATATAGCATTTCTTAACTCCTTTCTTTTCAGGAACTCTCCATACCACTTCTCTTGGAAATTTATCATATGCTTTCTCTCTAGTCCCAATAATAATCATATGTAGATCCTCATTATCTCTATATTTTCTATCAAAAACTCTCATAAATGTATGGAATCCATAATAAACCTTCTCGGTATGAATCCAAATTGATTTTGAGAAACATTTGTATCACACACAACCTACGCTCCATAGTCGCTCCCATAGTTTTTTAAAGTAAGACATATAACTTAATTTCTTCTATATTTGCACACTCTTGTGCATCACCTTTATTCTATAAACATTGGAATTAACACACCATTCTCCATGATTTGGCATCTTTTACACTATATATATATATATATATATATATATATATATATATATTATATATTTATATATATATATATATATATATATAATATTATATATAATAGAATGAAAAAAAAGTGAGAGAGTAAAAAAAAAGAAAACAGAATGTAGAAAAGGAAGAGTGAGAAATAAAATTGAGATAGTTAAAAAAAGGGAAAAATATGCAATAGAAAGTGGGGGATTTCTATGAATTTCATGCATTACACTCGCTACCATTGACTCCACAGCAGAAGGTATAATCTGCCCTAACATGAGTAAACCCATTTTGATACTTGAAACATGATGAACAACCACCCATGCGCACTTCTTTTAGCATGGTGCGAGAGAATTTGTTATGATGCTTGCGATGAGGCGGGTAATCTCCCAAAATCCTATTTTTGACATTTGTGGCACATCGAGAGACCCTCTATGCACACTTTTCTTAATATGGTTGGTGGAAAGTTGTTCTAGTGCTTACATCGAGGGAGGAAAGCCTTATGCATAGTTTTCTTAGCATGGTAGGGCAAAAATATAAGTACCCATATGCTAGAAAAAACTATTTCTTTTTCAAACAGCTACTTTCGAAAGACACCGCATGCCTTTCCTAGCATTGTGGATGATGAAGACTACAACCACAATGTCCCCCAACACTAACTGTACACATTTTTCTTGATGTGGTGGGTAGGCTATGTTTCTTGGTTTTCCTTATAAACAGGAGAGACGTCATGAAGCTACCAAAATTTGGACAAAAGATATAAGTACTTGGACAAATAAGAGGGGACTTGGACTTGAACTTGATTTTGAACAAAATGAACATGAACATAGCATAATTCAAAACCAAATAATAAGTGAATATCATAAAAAAAATATAAAAATCAAATGATGAATCCAAATCATCTAAATAAGCATCAATTAAAAAAGAAGGGAACAAATATCGAACTTAAATAAGCTTGAATAATTAATAAGAACTCAAAAGGGCAATGGAGATTTGTGTCTTAAGTTAAAAGTTTTTCATGCAACATTAAGTGACAATCATAACTATTCAAACAAGAATCAAATGAAAATTTAATAATCGGAGATCATCAATACAACCTACTTGTGCATATCAATTAATGAAGTTGAATGATATATGCAGCTTAATTGCAAACATCTAGATAGATCCTTGGATGTATACTAAAATTATCCCTAAACATATAGTGACTGATGTTTCCCATTCCAATCAATTTATGGGCATAAGGAGATGAATGCAATGAATGATATGATACATTCATGAATAGTATATATGGGAAGGATGTGAAATAAAAATGCCACTATGCCATCATCTCGGCATGCAATCAGGTGTAACAAATCATGTAAGCAATGAGCGGTGGAGATAATATAGAATATGGAAATTCATATGAGAAAATATATTTGAAGTATTCTCCAGCAAGTGCTAAAAGCTGTCATGCTAACATGAGCATTAAGGATAATAAGAATGGTAAACTTATTATACATACCACAAGTGACCTTCAAGGACAAGGGAACTTGAAAGACCCGTAATGACCTATCCATGAGTGGTGCAGTGATACAAGCATGGGTAAAAGTTTGGAGATCTAACATGTTTACATATTATGGTGAATACAAAAGTCAATGACAATCATTTACATCACTAGTAATTATACCATGGAGAGTATACATGCTTGTCCCCAACAAGAAGAAATGTCAGATATACAGTGCACAAGATAACTCAATCTATGTGATGCATCTTAAAGTGTATACAAAAGATTTTCCACAAACAAAATAAAAATTATACCTGCTACTCCAACTACATTGAGGGTTGCAAAAATCATTTAAGGAATGAATATCATGTATATTTTCCTTAGACGATCCAATTGACTTTAAATCACTACGATGCATTCTTGAGGCAGTAACTAATAAATTTAATATATATGACATCAGCAAGGGCATAATTATATGAAGTTGAATTGATTGATTTTTTTTATTTAAGCCAACACTAGAAATGATGATGGACTAACCTAGTTGTTGTTTATCAATCTCAATGCAAGTTCTGAGAAGAGAAAACCATATCGAATTATTATAGAGAGTCTCAGTTAAACCAAATTTAGAACACTAAGTTGGATAAGATTATTGAGGCTTGCAAGTTTTGTTGCTGAATAATGATCATGTATCCAACATATCTCCTACAAATAAATATTGAACTATTACAACAAATGTAAATTTCTATGAGCCATTGTAGAAGACTTGTCAAATATCTAAAATACCCTTACACATGCACCGTAATTTATATACACATAGGTATATAGTAGGGATAAATGTATAATATACCCACATGAACTGCGTTGAGTGTGTTTTGGATATGCACATGACATTTAGGCATATTGTATGAGTCAACAAATGAATATAATTTAAGCACAATCGTTCTACTTGAACGATAGGAGTCAATGGTGCTCAAATTATGAAAAAGATATACAGTCTGGGTGTCAACCATAAAATCTATTTTATACAATCATATAAGGCATTCAAGGCCTCAAACAAAGAAAATTCATTCATAAATACATAAATCCAACAAAAACCAATACTCTCTTGATAGTTTAACATAATCGACAATGTTCAATCCATAAATAAAAATGGCCTCAAATACAACAATGATGGCTGTGTTGAACGTAGAACTCAATCAAAGGGGTTATTTTCAAATACTTCAAATGCCATCCCAAGTATCCACAAAATCCAAAGATTCCAAAAATCCCAAAAATTCCAAAATCCAAGATATTTAAAATTGAAATTATACATAAATGCTTAAAGTTAAATCCATCCATCCTCTGCAATAGTTTACTGGGGTGAACAAATTGAAATTTATTTCAGCTCACAAAGAGCTAATGTCTAATCAAGAATATAAATAGGATCTATTCTCAAATAATCTTATACTAGTAAGGATGTAGTATGTGTCCTCTTATTGGTGATTTTATTTCAAAAAGACACTATAGGATAAATGGTTATGACTTCGGGCCCTTTAAACTGGGTACTTTTGCTTCTAAATAGCAGCACAATATAACAATTATGTCCATACGCCATACATTCCTTAGTAACATCAAATACTTGAGATATGAATCAATAAAATATAATCGATAGGGAAAAAAAACCCTATATTAGCTAAGATGGATTCAAATTTGTCTCCTTTAATAAACACTCCCCATAGGTCTATAAGGTGTTGCAGATCATGACCAAAGTACTATGACTTTGATGATAACAAATATTATTATTTCTTGACTACTATCATTCATGCATATCTATTTTATATGCCCAACTCACTAATCTTTCAGGTCCATAAGTTTACTTTGAACATCAATCAGGTCAAGATCAAGTAGACTAGGATTGAGTTAGTCTGTAATTTTTATTTGAATACATTTTTTACCATTTTTTAAGTTAAATGTAATGTTATGGATCCTGAAGCTAAGTGGAATGAAACATCCAAACTATCTGTTGGACTATATGGTATGATTTTGAACTAAGGTGGAAATCACCCAATCAATCTCCTAGACATCCCAAACTATCTATTAGACTATATGGTATGATTTTGAACAAATCATATGCAACGATATCCACATCGGCCTAGATGATCAGTTATTTTTTCATATCATCCAAATTTATCTCTTAGACGTTCCAAACTATCTGCAGAGTGATAACAAATAATTTTGAACTAATCGTATATGGTGATATTCAAATCATCCTAGATGATTAGAACAAATATTGTGTTCTAATTATATCGCAAACCCTGATCATCTTAGCTGGAAGGGCTGATTTAAACTAATCGTATAGGATGATCTGTCGATCGTCCTGGATGATCTTTGATGTTAAGTTGAAAATTAGGCCATTTTTTAATGCCTTCTATTTAATCTCTCTTATTTATTGATAGATAGATCTTTTGCCCTTATTCTGACTTAAGGGAGCTTAGAGAAGGAGAAAGGAGAATGAGAGCTTGGGAGAGAGAGAATCTTGTGAGAGGAAGTTTGTGAGGTGTTCAGAAAGGTTGCTCCAAGCAAGGATTCAAGTTATCTCCTTCAATTATCATCTTTGGCTCCTTGGTGGAACTTGGGAGGAATTTGTCAGCACTAGATAAAGGTTCTCTGCCTACTTCAGGAGGAAGCAAAAGGTGTTGGGGTTCTCTGCTTACATTAGGATGAAGAAAAAGGAGTTTGGGTTCTCTACCTCATAGGGGTCGATGAGAAGGATTTTGTAAGGGCTTATCCGCCTTGCTGTGGGAGCAAAAGGAGAGACATTATAGTTTTTAGTGCAATACTCAAAGGGTATCTCTGAGGAGTGGACGTAGGTTAGGTTCACCGAACCACTATAAAATCTGATGTATTCTTTCTTATTACATTTCTATATTTTAATTTTTGCACCTTAATTTTTTATGGTTGATTGTATGGTTAAAAGCTTTAATTCATTTTGTTAATCGCTTCCACATCAAAGATAGATCGTGTTTGAATTAAAATTTTCAAAAAGGTTTTCAAAAAGACCTTGCCTTTTATTTTAGAATTTTTAAAAATACCAATTCACACCCCCCCTCCCCCCTATTGGTTGACCTTGAGATAGTTCATAAGTGCTTAAAAACCTTAATGAAATTTCATAAGGTACCCTTGGATGAAGCAACCAAGCTAACAAGAATCCTTCTATCAGGTTGTGTCGACTAACTCCTCTGACTAAGTAGACTAGCGACCACGATGGCCCGGGATGATGAAACCATGGGATCTTGATCGGGTCCATTATCCATTTCCCCACCATTTGCTTTAAGTATAAGATGGTGAAATTTCTAATTTTAAATACAATTATCCAAACTCTCCAATTTTCTAGTAGGTTTGAGCAATTTTTAGATTAAGACAAGGATTGCCAAGGTGGCTTGGTAATATGTCCATAACTTGGCCTCTTTCTCATTGGTTCAAAGAGGGTTATTGACTTGTTGACCTATTGACTAGTGAATAGTGATTGGGATAGGTTTTAAGAAGGTCAAGAGAGCTGTCAGAAATTATTCCAAGAGGATTGGAGTCATAGGATTGGAGTTTTGAGCAAATAAATGAAATTAGAGAGGGTTTTGACCCCTTTAAGTGAGTTGACTAAGTCAAACTATGGGAGATTTAACTTAAACATCTTTTGACATGTATGGAATATCAAATTCAATGATTTTAGAGGATTAATTTAACTTAAAATGGTTCAAGCATCAAAATTGGCATTAGTGTAGGTTAAGGATTTATTTGGTAAACCAAGGTTAACTTAGTCAACCTAATCAAATTATGAGTTGAGTTTGGGTTAAATAAATTTAAATGAGTGTTTTGAGATTATTAAAGGTAGTCCCATACATTGGTGAGGTCATCTGGAGTGAAATTGATATTTGAAACCTTAAGTAGCATTTTGGTCATCCTTGATTGACTTGGTTAAATAGGTTAAATCAAAACTTGAGTTTGGGTCCAATGGATCCAAAATAAAATCTAGGATCCATTGGGATAGATTTTTGAAATTCATATAGGAAGACCAAGTTGAATTTTGGGAAAAAGACCAAAAACCCCTTGAAAGAAATTTTGGTCATTTTGACCATTATTTAATCATGGGTCAAATTAGGTCCAGAAAAGTGTAGGTTATTTAAAATAAAGCATAATAGAGGCCATGGATGTGATTGGCAGATTTGAAAGGGGTTCCATGGTCAAATTCCACTTGATGGCATGTATAGTGGTATAGGCTGTAAATATTTAAAGGTTTTGAAGCATGTGAAAAAAAGATTCAATTTCTAGGGCTAAGGACCTCATAATGGATTTAACTTTAGAGGCCTAGCTCTAGAGACATGCCAGGTCAATATGCAACTAATAGATCATAAATTGGAGGTGATTTAATAGGATTTCCAGGTGACAGAAAATTCACCTTGTAAGGGTTTAAGGACTCATGCTTTTGGCCTTGGATTTGGGCTTTGGATACAGACTAAATAATATAGGAGTTGAGATGGATCATAAGTTGATTGATTGAATTGGATCTCTCACATTGATCAGAATCATATAAATGCTTAATAATGATTAAACAAGATTGGAGTTTGATTGAAAATTGATCTATAACTTGGGATTGGGAATTGAGCTTGATTTTGGAATGTATTTGATTAGGGATCTAGCATGGAGATTGAATTGGGGAATGAAAATGAATTTGATTATAATTGGATCTTGACTAGGACCTCCATGGTTAAGAGGCAGAGAACTTCCAATCATTTGGTCACCAAAAAGAAATCCAACTAGGTCCTACAGACCTCATAAAAAAATGAGGTCAATAATTAGACCTACAATATATGTAGTAGAACAAAGTTCTAGTGCACATACTAGTGTTGATTGAATTAGAGATTGAAGTGGAATTTTGGAAGTCTAAAGAAAGGCATCACCCAACATTATGTCTATAGAATAGTAATGAAGAGTTATGCCTAATAGACAGATTAATTAGGAGTCCAAGGTACGAATCACCTAACCTCAGGTCTATAAGATTTCGATAGAGGACTTACACCTAATAAATAGATTCAATTGGGACGTCTAAGGAAGGGCATCACCTAACCATAGGTCTATAGGATGCTCATAAAAGAATTACACATAATAGATAAATTAACTGGGAGTTCAAGGTAGGCATAACCTAAGCTCGGGTCTATAGGATGTTGATAGAAAACTTGCACCTAATAAATAGAATCAACGAGGAGGTCTAATGAAAGGCATCACCCAACCATAGGTCTATAGGATGCTAATAGAAGGCTTTCACCGAATAGACAGATTAATTGGGTTAATCATTTAGAGAGGAAGCTTGCTCCACACAAGGGACCAAATTTTGATTAAAACTAGGATGGTGCCACAAAGGATGATATCCACCACTAGTTGATGTTTATGTTGGGATGAAGCTTGCTCCATATAGAGTACCTAAACTAGATGAAAACTAGGATGGTACCACAAATGGCATTATCCACCACTATTAAATGATCATGTGGGGAGTAAGCTTTCTCTATATAGAAGAACTAAACTAGATGGAAACTAGGATGATGCCACAAAGAAAGTTATCCACTACTAGCAGATGGTCATGTTGAGAGGAAGCTTGCTCCACACAAAGGACCTAAATTGGTTGAAAACTAGGATGGTGCCATAAAGGGCATTATCTACTACTAGTAGATGATCATGTGGGGAGGAAACTTGCTCCATATAGAGAAAATAAATTTGATGAAAACTAGAATGGTGCTATAAAAGGCATTATCCACCACTAGTAGATGATCATGTGGGGAGGAAGCTTGGTTTGTATAGAGGATCAAAACTGGATGGAAACTAGGATGGTTACATAATGGGTGTTATCCACCACTAGTAGATGGTGAAATGTGAGAAAGCTTGATCTGCATAGAGGACCAAAATTGGATTGAAACTAGGATGGTGCCACAAAGAGCATACTCCACCACTAGTTTATGGTTATGCATGGAGGAAGCTTGCTCCACATAGAGGACCTAAATTGGATAGAAGCTAGGAATGTTCCATAAAGGTGTTGCAACTTGGGCTTCCGAGTTTATGATTTTGATGATAACAAATAATATTTATTAATCTTTTATTTCTCCAGGTATTTGCAGTGCATATTTCTTTCTATGTTGACTAATATTTCAGGCACATCATACAGCGTTCTTTGAAGATTCAAGGCTTAAGATTGCGTAAATTGGTCGTATTAAATGAGTCTGTAATTTTAATTTATTGAGTCAAGTCTTGTAATGATATATGTTAGTTTGTTGATCATGCACACAGATAGAGGGAGCAAAAAATGATTATAAATATTTTAACTTTTCTGTTCATTGTACTGTACGATATCTATCGTATTATAAGATCTGGTGTAACAGAAATAAATTAAAATATTTTATTTTTTCGTGGAAAAATTATTTTTGAATATAACTAATCATATTGTACGATCAACACATCGTACAATACGATCTGTTAGAATTAGAAAGCTCGTTGTCCATTAAATTAGGCAAAGATTTGAATTTGAAAAGTTATTCTAATTGTACTGTACAATCATGATCGTAATGTACGATGTTGCAAATATTGCCTAATTTAACCCGCTGATTGTTCAATCAAAATGGCTTAATTTTGATATTTTGGTCGTACTGTACGAACTGGATTGTACTATACGATCAACAAAGAAAATTCTGGCCGTCCCATGCTTCATCCTGGACGAATTACACTTTTATTGAACTGTTTATACAGAACATCATACAGGACATCGTACAGTACGAACTTCAATTGAACTATTCATACAGTACTAACAGGTCAATTTCTGCACATCGTACTGGACTATCTTGCGATCGTACAATACGATATTTGATGACCGAATTGAGTTTTTTTAGGTTTTTTTGAGCCCTCTATTTAAGCACTCTCATAAGACTTTGTAAGAGTCTTTTGGCAGCAATTGTGGCTTCGTTTTTCTAGAGAAAACTTGACGAGAGGACTTGAAAGGGAGAGAGGAAAGGGTGGAGTTTGAGAGAGGGAGAAGAACCTTGGAGAGGTTTCAAGGGAGTGTGAAGGAGATTTCACACGGTTACTCCGGCGAGCTTGCACCTTAGTACCATCGGATTCAAGGTTCGTCTTGAAGGAAGTTTTGGGAAGAAGAAGATCTCGTTGGTGTCAAACAACCCGACTCCTCTACCGCACTGGGGAAGGTGGAAGTGATTGTGCAAGGGCTTCTCCGCCTAGCTGTGGGGGGTAAAAGAGAATCACTAAAGGTTTAGTACAATACTCGGAGGGTGCCTTCGGGGAGTGGACGTAAGTCATGGTTTGACCGAACTACTATAAATTGGGGTGTTCTTTCCTTTATTTTTTTGCACTTTATTTTTGTATTTTTTTATTGTGATTAAATGCGTGGATGAAATTGATTATCTATCTTTTTATTGTGAATGAAATTCGCTTCCTCATAAAGTCATAAAAAGATATTTCTTTTCATTAAAGAAGTTCTTAATCATCCGATTCACCCCCTTCTTGGCGCATCTAGTTATTTTCAAAAGGGCGTTATCCACCACTAACAGATAATTATATAGGGAGGAAGCTTGCTTCGCACACAGGACCTAAACTAAACTGAAGCTAGGATAGTGCCACAAAGGATGTTATCCACCACTAGCAGATCTAATTCTAAGAAAAGGGAGGACCTAATCCTAAGGAGAAGACAAATAATTAAAATTTAAAAGATGCATGAGAATATATTGAATTGATTTAAACTTTTGAAATATTTCTATATTGATTCAAAAAATTATGTTGCATCAAGCATGGTATTTCTTAAGGAAACACCCAATTATATATAGCATTGGGAGATTTCTATTACAATCCACTAGTTGATATGAGCCCCCCTTATAGACAGTCTCCATAACGAAGAGTCCTTTCCATGTCGGTTCAAACTTCCCACCAATCTTTTGATGAGCTAATATAGGCCTCCAAAAAACCAAGACCAAGTCTCCTACTTTAAAGGTTCTATTTCAGACTAACTTGTCATGAGAATAAACCATCTGGGATTTATATAACTCTAGACTATGCTGAGCTTTAATATGATGCTCTTACAGGTCATCAAGTTCATTTAGCCAGAGTATGGTATTTTTTTTTTAGTTGTGATTTGATTCAATATTGCAACTCTAAGAAAAAGGAGTTTATCTACAAGAGAGGTATAGCCTTAGATCCATATAGTGGTGCAAATAGAGTGGATTGAGTCGGGGTTCTATATGTGGTCTGATGACCCATAAAGCTTCTGTCAGCCTCTCATTCCATTGACATTTATTATCATCAAGGGCCTTCTTATTAATATACGGTAAAGTTTTATTTAAGGCCTCAGCTAACCCATTAGCCTGAGGGAAATAGATTGTCGAGTACCTCCAATAAATGTTATGGTGTCTTACAAAACTATCAATTTTGGTAGACCTAAATGTAGACCCATTATCAGTTATAATTCTATGGGGTATGACGAATTGATATATGATATGGTGATAAAAAAATTTTAAAATATGGTGTGATGTTACATTACTTAGAAAAATTGCTTCTGCCCTCTTTGAAAAGTATTCAATTGTAGCTAATATAAAGAGATGAATATTTGAAGAAGGATGGTCAATTGGCCCGATAACATCCATGCCCCAACTTTTGAAGGGCCACAAAGCTACCATGGGATTTAACACATTAGGCGGATAATATAAACCAATACCATGAACTTGGCATTGATGATAATGTTTTGTAATGGGCATGCAATCATCAATCATTATAGACCATTAGTATCCAAGTCCTTTGATTCTCAACTTCATTTTTGGACCCGATTGATGAGAATCGCAAAGTCTAGAATGTACCTCATTGAAGATCTTTAGGGCTTCTCATTTGTCTAAATAATGTAACCACATATAATTGAATGATCTGTGGTACACCATATTGTTAACTAGTGCATACAATAAGGCATGCTTCTTGATGGCAAGGGATTTGCCTAATGAAGTTTACCGCCTCAAAGGTAGTCGATTAATGGTTATCTCCAATTTCCTTCTTTATTAGTTGATGAGGTGGCAGAAAGGAATTAGGGAGATCACTTACTGATGTGCTCCAAATCTATAGTAGAGAGGACCTGATGACCTTAACTCTCTATAGGAATGGAATCTTCATTTGGGAACATCAATTCTTTTGAAAGATTTGCTAAGACATCCACTACAGAGTTGCTTCCTCAGGGAACCCTACATAAAGTTATGATGGGGATCTTCTTGAGAAGGTGACTGGTGTACCGATGGTACTTGAGCGGGTTAGGATTCAATACCTTATAAGTTCCTGCAACCAAGTTAATTACTAGTTGGGAATCACCAAAGATTTTAATCTCTTTAATCTTTATTAGGATTTCATGTTCTAATATAGTTATCATAGCTTCATACTCATCTTTATTGTTTATGTAAGGTTCTGATAAATAATAGAAAAAGTGCATCATTCCCTTCTCCAGTGCTATGAAAATTAGGCCAATTCTTGCTTCTTTGGGAATTATAAAATTTTTATTTTCATTGTTGAGAAGATGCCACACCATCAAAGTATAATTCCCACACAAGGACATCGTATTCGCTTATACTTATGATATGTTTATTGGGTAAATCATCATTTAAGGAAACTTCCTAGGCAGTGAGTGAGCCATAAGGAAATTGGCAACTGCTTGTCCTTTCACAGCATGCAAGGGAATGAATGTTATCTCTAACTAAAGTAATATCATAGACCATTGAGAAAAAAGTCTAAACAATATGGGTTGGGTCATAAGATATTACAATCGATTAACTCTAGAAATCAAGTGGATTGAAGGAGAAAGCATGTAGTGTCTTAGTTTTAGGCCTGCGAAGACTAAAGTAAGATAATGCTTCTCGATCGAAGGAAATCAAATTTTCATAGAAAGAAGTCTTTGGCTAAGATAATAAAGTGCATTCTCTTTCCCATCGTCATTGACTTGAGCTAATACGCAACCTAAAGACTAATATAGGGTCACAATATAGAGGATCAAAGGTTTGCTTTGAACTAGGGCTACCAAAAATAGCAGGGTAGAAAGATATTCTTTGATGTTATCAAAGGTAGTATGAAATTTCTCATCCCATATGAACTTAGCATCCTTCTTTGCTAGGAGGGAGAAGGGTAAACATCTTCCAGAAAAATAGGAGATAAACCTCCTTGTATATGCCAGCCTAACTTGGAGGGACCTCAACTGGGTAAGGTTTTTATGAAGTGGAATATTTAACATGGCTTCAATTTTGGTGGTATCAATCACAATTCCACAGTGTCTTTCAACAAATCCTATGAATTTCCTTGAGGTGATGTGGAAGGCACACTTTAAAAGATTTATTTTGAAGTCGTAGCGATGCAATCGCTCATATAATACTTTTTTACATATAGGCAAGCCTCTTTAACCTTGATATTAATAACCAAATCATCGATGTAACACTCAATTTCATTGTGGATTAGGTCTTAAACGATTTGAGTCATAGACCAATATTAAGTGGAACTGACATTTTTTAGGCCAAATGGCATCATCTTATAATAAAGGATTCCTATAGGAGTTCTGAATGCATTATTTTTCTCATTTTCTAGGGCCATCTTGATATGATTTTAATGAAATGAGCCATCTATAAAAGAAAAAATAGCATGCGATGAGGCAATGTCTACCATAAGTTCAGAAATGGGTAAAAGAAATTCATCCTTGGGACATGCCTTATTCATATCCTTATAGTCGACACAGATTCAAATTTGACCTATTTTCTTTCAAAATGATATGATGCTAGATATGGAAGAGGGATATTGTTCCTCTTGAATAATCCCGGCCTCAGCTAGTTTCTTGATTCTAGAAATGACTTGCTACTTGATCTCTAAATGAATGCATCAAGGAGCTTGTTTAATAGGAATGGCATCATGTTGAATTCCATGTTTATGAACTCTTACATTTGAAGATAGACCTAACATTTTGTCATATGTTCAGGAGAGGCAGTTCCTAAACTTAGACAAAAGTTGAACTAGATCCTCAAACTCATCCTCACTCAATAGGGTACTACTGAAAGTGGGATGAGGGTCATCATCGGTTCCCATATTAATCTCTCTCAACTCTTCTATTATCAATTTAATATCTTCTAAAATTTAGGGGGTGCATCGCAAACTTGGAGTTTATTGGGATAATCTAAAGTCTCCAAATAGAGTTCGTTAAGTGGGTTAAAAACTTCAGTAAGGACATTTTGAGATTCAAGATTACAAGTTATCATTAAGAAGTATTCATTATCATCAAACAAACTAACGATACCAAATTCGATACCACATGTCAAATTTTTCTTAGTTTTTGTTTGCAAAATAGTCTTGTGGTATCTAGCTTGACCCTTTGTCAATCGATATGATATGAAGCCCTTGGAAAATGTATTTTTTATATAGACAGGAATGTAGTTGAAAGGTGATTCAATTAATTCATTGGAATATTCCTATTTGATGGTTACATAACTTTCATCTCTCAACTTTCATCCTGCAAGGAGGTGGAGCCAGGAAAAAATTTTAGCACTTCACTTACTTCACCACTTAGGTTAGGCCCTCTTTAATTTCTAACCCTGCAACCCTGCCAGCCAACAGTGGGGTCAAGGATAGTGCCTCAATTATTATACTAAGCTTTTTATATATTGTTAATTTAGCCTCTTCACTTTTAATTTTTGGAGCATCAACCTCAGGGTCACTATCCTGATCCAAAGTGAGATCAAACTTTAGAGAATGATTAATTTTTTGAAAATTGAAATGAATTGTATTACCTCATTTTTCTTGTTCTTCATCAAAACTTGATTATAGATTGATATATACATGGGTTGTTCTTCTTTCAGGTGAAGGACGACCTCATCCACGTGCCCTTAAAACCATCCTCCCACTTCTTTGAGGTAACATGTTTAGAGGCTTAACAAACATGATCTCGAGGTTGTCTTTACTATCTGATCCTTATATTTCTTGATCTTTTTCTTTTGATCCTTGATCTTGATTAGAGCTTTGCTCACTCATTTTCACCTCAATTTTGATCTCAACTTTAGAATGAAAAGGACACTTTTTATATAAAATATGTAGCATCCTTGTAGATCTCAATCTTTAGAATTGAGAATGGTTGCAAATCACCCTTAATCATGTGTTCAATGTTGTCTCGTTAGTACTTGATGCATTGATGTAGGGTAGACGGAACCATCTAATATTCATGAATCCAAGGCCTAACTAGAAGTGCATTAATGGATGTGGCCAATCAATGATATGAAATTTCTCTTCGATTCTCAATTCTCTACTTCCAATAGAATGGTGATGGAACCCAAAGCCCTCTCACCTTTCTCGTTGAACCAACGTAGCACCAACTTATTGGTGATAAGCTTACTGGTATCAACTCTAAGATGGGCAAGGGTCTTTACGTTCATTATGTTGATTTATGCACTCGAATCAACATGGACTCTTGATAATTAGAAATTCCCTATATTTATAATAATGTGAAAAGGATGATTATGATTAGTAGTACCCAGCCAAAAGTCTTCATCCTAAAATATCACTCATGAGATTTATTTGAAGTAAAGGGCTTCATCTTTTAAGGTTGAATTAGGTTGAGCTAGGAAAATATTTAGATTGAGAAGTGATTTTATTAAAGTCTCCCTCATTTCCTTGATAGTACAAGGGAATCATAAATGCTTAACATGGATGGCAACTTCCTAAGATGAGCTTTGACATTTTAATCAACCTTAAGAACACCAAACTCATGACCTAGTGGAGTGGAGGAAATATTGGATTATTGAGGAGGACTATGAATTGGATCATTAGAGAAAACTTCCTTACCTTTATCCTGAGGAACAAGCCTAGAAGGTAATACTTTACCATCACGAAGTTGCACCTACTCAATATCTTTGAGAGGGCAAACTAAGGCAGTGTCTTCACTCACCATAGGCGTGGGATTGTCATTTTTTGAATGAGAGTCAGAATCTGAGAGGTTTATCTAAGCGAAGTCACTTTCTGATAAGGCTTTGAATTCAACTTCTCCTTGAAAGGTCGAATCAGAAAGGTCAATTTTTTGAGTACTTAGATTGATCTCAACAGAGTTTTGAATTGCTTGGGAAGAGTTATCAATTTGCATTTTAATTTTGTGGTTAATCATCAAAATTGAAGTAGAAAGATACTTTTTTTTTAATTTGTAACCCTTTTCCTTTGATGGGACAAAGTAATAGTTACATAACATGAGTGAGGACAGTTTTTTTACTTCATGATCTATCACTCAAATACATCTCTCATAGACATGATCCCTCTCGACAAAAATATTTCTCTTTTCTCTTACATTCAATGCAGTAGTTCTTACAACTACTAGAGAGTGAAGTAGCTCAACATCCTCCAACAAAACATCCAGGTCAACCTCCCAAAATGGGCCCTGATCTATCATGGGTAGCTATTGAGAAAGATGAAAAGACTTATTAATCAAATTTTTAAGTGTCCAAGATAAATAAATATCCCAACCATTTTCTATTGAAAGAGAAATTTTAGAATAATTACCTGAAATTACTTTGGTCAACCGTTATTCTAGATTGACCAAATATTCCTGGGGAAGAATAATATAACATTGATTGATGTTCCTTTTAAGCTACTCTATAAAAATAATGTAATGCTCAATCAGGTGGCTGACCATGTAATGATAAGGAAAGTAGTTTGGATCATCCTTTTTCTTTATGTTATATGACCGCCTAACTTATAGCAACTAGAAATCTAATTTCTTTGAAATATACTCAAAGATTTTTCCTATCACTTTCCTTTTAAATGGATAAGTTTTTTGTCAATTTCTCTCTAAAAGGGATGAAAGAGAGATTTTTAGTAGACTGTGGGGTTACTAGGAATGGTTACCTCTGAGCTGGTTGTCGTGGAGGAGCACTAGGCTGGCTATTTACTGGCTGCCTTGTTTTGTCAACTGCTGAGACTATAGCTCTCTTTTAAAAGGACTAGAAGGGCTTATCAACTTTCTTTTCACAAAAAAAAATCATTTAAAAATGGCATCTTAGGAGTCTCTTCTTCCAGGTTACTAGCCTTGTTCAAGAGTCTCTCAATAGTTTTGATAGTGAAATCCTTTATAAGAAAAGCAACATACCCATGGATATTCTTCAAAAGAATTTCCACTGCATGTTGCTCTTACAGCTAGGGTTTCACTTCATCGAGAGGTTTTTCCACCTTAAGATGTACTCAACTAGAGACTCCTTCAGCTTTTGTTTCTCAACGATGAAACCACCCAAAGTTATGTGCTGCTGCACTTCTGAAAAGCTCTTTAAGAATAGATTTTCAAGTTCATTGAAGGTTTTTATTGAACTATTGGGACGATCTGCATACAATTTTAAATCTATGCTAGAAAGACTACTAACGAATTGGCGATAAAGTAAAGCATCTGACCCCTTAGCATTACATCGACTTGCTCAAAAGTGGGACAAATGCTGTCTAAGATTTTTTATTCAAATAAAAATTTTGAAAGAATGTGGCGAAAAATCCTTTGTATAAGGGACCAATTCATTACTTCATGTCTTCCAATGATCTCCATGAGCTCAAGTTCACTGGTCCTAGAATGACCTGGAGCAACAACACAAAAGGTTATGAAAGGATAATGGAAAGATTAGACTGGATCATGGTCAATGCTACAACAGTTAACTATAATCAATAGATGGTTGTTAAACATCTTCCCAGAATCGTGCCTGACCACTGCCCAATTCTCCTTAATATTTCAGTGTCTCCTACAAACAGTAAAAAAACAATCAAATTCGAAGAGGTGTGGGCTTCCTATTCAACATCATTTACGGTGGTGAAAAAGGCTTGGATGAGAAGAGATTCAAGAAATCTGGCTGAAATTTTGAATTTCAAGTTAAAAAGGTCTCTCAAATCTTTATTCTTTTGGAATAAAGCCAAGCACAAAGAATTAAATCAAATGAAGGAAGTGCTCAAGGAAGAAATTCTTATGCTTCAAATCAAAGAATCTGAAGTTGGTATGCTTTCTATGGAAGATTATTCTCTTCTGAAATTTAAAATTAATGAACTCAATTCTACTATGGCTCGGCTAAATTCTTGGTGGAAACAACGATCCAAAGTCAAATGGATTGCTAAAGGAGACCAAAACACAAAATTTTTTCACTCAATGGCAAGTACAAAAAAAATAGTAATCACATTCATAGCATCAAGGATGTAAATGGGACTATGGTGGAAAATCAGAACCAAATTGAATACATTTTGGTACAATACCTCAAAGACAAGTGGCGTGATAGAAGGTGTATACTGGAAGGTTGGCCGAAGGCTCTCTCTGTTCTGGATGATAAAGATAAAGATCAATTAAATAAAGAATTCTGTTTCGAAGAAGTTGAAAATGCTTTTAAAGACACTAAAGGAGGTTCATCTCCAGGAAATGACGGTATTACTTACTCTTTTCTTAAAATCTATTGGTCTATTATTAAAACCAAAGTCTGGGAAGCAATGAAAAACTTTTTTGAAACTGCTGTTATGAATAAGGATTGGAAAAGAACGTTGATTGTTTTGATTCCCAAAATAAACAATTCTACATCTACTAATAACTATAGGCCAATTAGTCTTTGCAATACTGTGTACAAAATTGCTGCCAAAATTCTTCTTAATAGAATGAAAAACATCATCCCGAAACTTATCTCTATTGAACAAGCTGCATTCATTAGTGAGAGATCACTTCAAGATCATATTTTAATTGCTCATGAACTCATTCATAAGTTCAGATTTTCTAAAGATTCCAAAGGGCTGGTGTCTATTAAATTAGACATGGAACAAGCATACAATTCAATGGGATGGCCAACTCTTCAAAAAATTCTTTCTTACTTTGGCTTTCCGGATTTCTTCTCAAAACTTATTCTTGAATGTGTGTTGAATCCAAATTTCTCTATTTTAATTAATGGTACTCCTTCCAACTGGATCAAATCTAGGTGCAGCTTTAGACAAGGTTGTCCCTTGTCTCCTTACCTTTTCATTTTATGCTCTCAACTTCTTTCCAATGCTATAATAGGAAAGGATGATTTTGGTGTTCGGGTAAGCAATAACAGCCCAAGGATTTCGTACCTATTATATGCTGATGATATAATCTTCTTTGTTGAAGCTAAACTCAAGAATGTGAGAACAATAAAGGGTATTGTGGAAAATTACTGTGGTTGGACAGGCCAAAAGGTGAATATTAGTAAAACCGGTATGCTTTTTGGAAAAGCAGTTTCTAGCTTGAAGAAAAGAAAAATCAAAGGCATCTTGGGGTTCAAAGAAGTGAAGGAACTCAATTATTTGGGAACTAAATTGGCTTTAAAAAGGTTGTCTAAATTAGACTTCCAATTCATACTGGACAAGATTTTGAAGAAGCTTAATAATTGGAGAATCAAATTCATGTCGTTAGCGGGAAGAATTACATTGGTTAAATATGTAATCCTATCTATTCCTTCATTCCACTCAACTATTTCATTAGTTCCCAAATTAGTTCTTCAAGAGGTAGAGAAGATTTTCCAAAATTTCATTTGGGATAAAACTAACGAAGTTCACGGTTTGCATTATGTCAGCTGGAAGAAGTTGTGTGATTCTGTGGAATTGGGTGGCAGAGGTATACATTCTTGCTTGAGCAAAATGGGTCCTTTAAGAGCTAAACTTGCTTGGAAGTACATGAAAGAGGATGATTCCTTATTGCATAAAATTTTATTCCCAAAGTATGGATCTTGTTGGGAGGCTGAAAACAGAATTAAAACAAATTCTGCTGCTTGGAAAATTATCAAACATGGTGGTAAATCCTTGAGAAGTATTGTGAGATGGAATGTTTCAAATGGACATTCTATTAATGTATTCAAAGATATATGGATATGGGATAAATGCTTAAAAAAATGGCCTACATTTGTTAACTCTCAAGGAGACTTGGTTAATGATGTTAGAGTGGAAAATTTTATTTCAGAAAACCAATGGAGTATTACAGAATTACAGAAATATTTCGGCAAGGAATTGATGGATTTAATCTGCAGGATTAATATAAATCCAGAG
This sequence comes from Dendrobium catenatum, assembly GCF_001605985.2. Lineage (NCBI taxonomy): Eukaryota > Viridiplantae > Streptophyta > Magnoliopsida > Asparagales > Orchidaceae > Dendrobium > Dendrobium catenatum. Next base: position 586,430 of record NW_021319884.1, on the reverse strand, counting down.
CTGATAGAAGACCAAGTGGAATTCGTTTACATGGAATCTGGAAGATCTATTACTTCCATGGATGCTAATAAAATTTCAGATAAACCAAGTGACATGGCTGAAGAAATGGCTGACTGGAAATGGCTAAAGAAAACGAAACTAAGCACCAGAATTGATAATTTCTGGTGGAGAGCCTTAAACAATGCCTTACCCACTAATGTTTTTTTATCTCACAGAAGAATTCATAGGATTTCTAATTGTCCTAGAGAATGCAATAAAGAGGAGGATATCTGTCATCTAATCTGCAAATGTAAGAAGATAGTGGATGTTATTCATCATCTGAATGAATGGGGCTTTTTCATTCCTATATTCGAAAGAAAAGAAGAGATGTATATTTGGCTTTCGGATCAAAATGTTTTTCTCGCTAGATTACTGTGTAATGCAGTAAATTTTACTTGGAAAGACAGGAATGAGATTTTACACGGGAAGAAGGAAAGAAGTTCTTATCATATTGCAGCCAAAGCTATCAATTATACAGTAGCTGTCAATTCCTGGAATTATGAAAAAATGGAAAGGTTGAGTACCAATCAGCAATCGCTATTTGAAAATCTTTGGTATTCTCCTCCTTCTAATTGGATCAAGGTGAATGTAGATGCTTCTTTATTCAATTCTTATAAGGAGGTATTGGAGGAGTGGCTAGAGATTATAAAGGTAGATTTATAGCAGCATATGGTATATCTCAAATGCATTGGGACATCACCTATTTAGAGTATCAAGCTATAGCTACCGTCAAAGAGATGATTAAGGAGCGGGTGCATGGATATCAAGGCATTATCATTGAAAGTGACAATTTCAATGTAATCAAGATGGTTCACAAGTCTATTAAGAAGGTAGATCGAGGTATGGATAAGTTTTCTTTTGGAGTTACTTTTAATTATGTTATTTTTAACCATGTTAGTAGAGAATGTAATAAGTTAGTGGACTTATGTGCTAACTTTGGTACTTTTGCTTCTTTATTTTGGGATGATTTAATCCAGGACAAGGTTCCTTCTTCATTTATAAGTATTTTGAAGAAGGAATATGATGACTGTATTAGTTAGGGGCTCCTTTTTGGCCCCTTCTTTTTTTATATATTATTTGCTTTATGCTTCTTAAAAAAAAGGGAACAATTCATATATTTCAGGGTACGGTCTACCCTTTGGAATAGATGCAGCCCCTTTGGAATGGGCTAAGGCCTCCCTTACCTGATCTCAATCAACTTCTTAATGTTTTTATGGTCTAGTGGTGGAGAAATTGGGGCAATTATTGGTAGGACTCTAGTGATTGGAGGAACCATTGGCTGGGTTGGAGAGACTAGAGGAACTTTTGGTTGGACTGGAGGGACTATCGACCCTGACTCAGGAACTTTAGAGTTGAGTTTTGATTTTCTAATTTGGTCATTGACCAGCTGTGAGATAGATTGTTATAACATGAGCGAAGCCTACTATAACTTATCTTGATGTGTTTGGATTTCCTTAACTTATAGCTGTTGAGTCTAGTAATTAGGTTGTTAAGCCTAAGTTAATGTCCCAAGGCTACCAAGAGGGGGGGGGGGGTGAATTGGTAGTTTAAAAATTTTAAGTCCTCTTTTAAAAATATGTTGAACCGAAATAAAATTATTT
>NW_021319884.1:580740-584086 GCF_001605985.2 Dendrobium catenatum | reverse complement strand
GAACTCGATTCATAAGTTCAGATTTTCTAAAGATTCCAAAGGGCTGGTGTCTATTAAATTAGACATGGAACAAGCATACAATTCAATGGGATGGCCAAACTCTTCAAAAAATTCTTTCTTACTTTGGCTTTCCGGATTTCTTCTCAAAACTTATTCTTGAATGTGTGTTGAATCCAAATTTCTCTATTTTAATTAATGGTACTCCTTCCAACTGGATCAAATCTAGGTGCAGCTTTAGACAAGGTTGTCCCTTGTCTCCTTACCTTTTCATTTTATGCTCTCAACTTCTTTCCAATGCTATAATAGGGAAAGGATGATTTTGGTTGTTCGGGTAAGCAAATAACAGCCCAAGGATTTCACACCTATTATATGTTGATGATATAATCTTCTTTGTGAAGCTAAACTCAAGAATGTGAGAACTATAAAGGTATTGTGGAAAATTACTGTGGGTTGACAGGCCAAAAGGTGAATATTAGTAAAACCGGTATGCTTTTTGGAAAAGCAGTTTCTAGCTTGAAGAAAAGAAAATCAAAGGCATCTTGGGTTCAAGAAGTGAAGGAACTCAATTATTGGAACTAAATTGGCTTTAAAAAGGTTGTCTAAATTAGACTTCAATTCATACTGGACAAGATTTTGAAGAAGCTTAATAATTGGGGAATCAAATTCATGTCGTTAGCGGGAAGAATTACATTGGTTTAAATATGAATTCCTATCTTATTCCTTTCATTCCACTCCCAAATCAGTTCTTCAAGAGGTAGAGAAGATTTGCCAAAATTTCATTTGGTAAAAACTACGAAGTTCAAGTTTGCATTATGTCAGCTGGAAGAAGTGTGTGTGATCCAGTGAATTGGGTGGCAGAGGTATACATTATTGCTTGAGCCAAAATGGGTCCTCTAAGAGCTAAATGCTTGGAAGTACATGAAAGAAGATGATTCCATATTGCATAAAATTTTATTCCCAAAGTAAGGGTCTTGTTGGGAGGCTGAAAATAGAATTAAAACAAATTCTGCTGCTTGGAAAATTATCAAACATGGTGGTAAATCCTTGAGAAGTATTGTGAGATGGAATGTTTAAAATGGACATTCTATTAATGTATTCAAAGATATATGGATATGGGACAAATGCTTAAACAAATGGCCTACATTTGTTAACTCTCAAGGAGACTTGGTTGATGATCTTAGAGTGGAAAATTTTATTTCAAAAAACCAATGGAATATTCCAGAATTACAGAAATATTTCGGCAAGGAATTGATGGATTTATTTTGCATGATTAATATAAATCTAGAGCTGATAGAAGACCAAGTGGAATTTATTTACATGGAATCTGGAAGATCTATTACTTCCATGGCTGCTGATAAAATTTCGGATAAACCAAGTGACATGGCTGAAGAAATGGCTGACTGGAAATGGCTGAAGAAAATGAAACTAAGCGCTAGAATTGATAATTTCTGGTGGAGAGCCTTAAACAACGCCTTACCCAATAATGTTTTTTTATCTCACAGAATAATTCATAGGATTTCTAATTGTCCTAGAGAATGCAATAAAGAGGAGGATATCTGTCATCTAATCTGCAAATGTAAGAGGATAGTGGATGTTATTCATCATCTGAATGAATGGGGCTTTTTCATTCCTATATTCGAAAGCAAAGAAGAGATGTATATTTGGCTTTCGGATCAAAATGTTTTTCTCACTAGATTACTATGTAATGCAGTATAATTTACTTGGAAAGATAGGAATGAGATTTTACATGGGAAGAAGGAAAGAAGTTCTTATCATATTGCAGCCGAAGCTGTCAGTTATATAGGAGCTCTCAATTCCTGGAATTATGACAAAATGGAAAGGTTGAGTACCAATCAGCAATCGCTATTTGAAAATCGTTGGTATTATCCTCCTCCTAATTGGATCAAGGTGAATGTAGACGCTTCTTTATTCAATTCTTATAAAGGAGGTATTGGAGGAGTGGCTAGAGATTATAAAGGCAGATTTATAGCAGCATATGGTTTATCTCAAATGCATTGGGAGATCACCTATTTAGAGTATCAAGCTAAAGCTACCGTTAAAGAGATGATCAAGGAACAGGTGCATGGATATCAAGGCATTATCATTAAAAGTGACAATTTCAATGTAATCAAGATGATTCACTAGTCTATCAAGAAGGGAGATCGAGGTATGGATAAGTTTTCTTTTGGAGATACTTTTAATTATGTTATTTTTAACCATGTTAGTAGAGAACGTAATAAGTTAACAGACTTATGTGCTAATTTTGGTACTTTTGCTTCTTACTTTTGGGATGATTTAATCCAAGACAAGGTTCCTTCTTCATTTATAAGTATTTTGAAGAAGGAATCTAATGACTGTATTAGTTAGAGGCTCCTTTTTGATCCCTTCTTTTTTTTATAGTATTTGCTTTATGCTTCTTCAAAAAAAAAAGGGACCAATTCATATACTTCAGGGTAGGGTCTACCCTTTGGAATAGATGCAGCCCCTTTGGAATGGGCTAAGTGAAAGTTCGTTAGGGATGTTAAGCCCTATGGAACTGGCCCAAGGCTAACCAAGAGGGGGGGTGAATTGGTATTTTAAAAAAAAATCTTTAGGCAAAGCACAAATACAAACCAAATCACCCCAAAGAAATAACGTGCAGAAGAAATAAATGCGGAAGTAGTAAAAATAAGAGCACAAGGGTTTATAGTGGTTTGGTCAACTCGACCTACGTCCACTCCCCGGAGGCACCCTATGAGTATTACACTACCAACGTGACTCTCCTTTAGCCCCCATAGCTAGGCGGAGAAGCCCTTATAAAGACACCTCCTTTTTGCCACCCCGGCAAGGCAGAGAACCCAACTCCTTTTGCTTTCTCCTGAAGCTGGCAGAGAACCACGATCAGTTGCTGAATCCTTACCTCTACCGACCCTTCCACAGATGAGAAGCTCTAGATGAAGAAGAAGCAGAGCGATCCTTGAAGCAACCCTTGTGAAACCCCTCAAAAGCTCCCCCTCACAAGATCCTCTCTCTCTCTCTCCCTCTCTCTCTCTCCTCAAGGTCTTCTTAGGTCAAGGCAGCAGCAAAGCATCATAAAAAATGTTGAATAAGAGCTCTTAAATAGAAGAGCTTCAAAGGAGCTCATTAATTGCAAGTTGCCGATAATATCGTCCATGACGATATGGAAATCATCCTGGCCGATCAGTACAAACCTCAGAAGATCGGCCAAAGCATCGCCCTGAATGAAAACTGGATGATTGAAAATTGGCTTGATCATCCCGAACAATATCACGATCTTCCCAGACGATCAATTTAAATCAGAGGAAAATCGTTCAGAGCATCGCCCTGAATTTGTGATGGTAGATAT
>NW_021319884.1:524807-580730 GCF_001605985.2 Dendrobium catenatum | reverse complement strand
GGCTCCTTTTTGATCCCTTCTTTTTTTTATAGTATTTGCTTTATGCTTCTTCAAAAAAAAAAGGGACCAATTCATATACTTCAGGGTAGGGTCTACCCTTTGGAATAGATGCAGCCCCTTTGGAATGGGCTAAGTGAAAGTTCGTTAGGGATGTTAAGCCCTATGGAACTGGCCCAAGGCTAACCAAGAGGGGGGGTGAATTGGTATTTTAAAAAAAAATCTTTAGGCAAAGCACAAATACAAACCAAATCACCCCAAAGAAATAACGTGCAGAAGAAATAAATGCGGAAGTAGTAAAAATAAGAGCACAAGGGTTTATAGTGGTTTGGTCAACTCGACCTACGTCCACTCCCCGGAGGCACCCTATGAGTATTACACTACCAACGTGACTCTCCTTTAGCCCCCATAGCTAGGCGGAGAAGCCCTTATAAAGACACCTCCTTTTTGCCACCCCGGCAAGGCAGAGAACCCAACTCCTTTTGCTTTCTCCTGAAGCTGGCAGAGAACCACGATCAGTTGCTGAATCCTTACCTCTACCGACCCTTCCACAGATGAGAAGCTCTAGATGAAGAAGAAGCAGAGCGATCCTTGAAGCAACCCTTGTGAAACCCCTCAAAAGCTCCCCCTCACAAGATCCTCTCTCTCTCTCTCCCTCTCTCTCTCTCCTCAAGGTCTTCTTAGGTCAAGGCAGCAGCAAAGCATCATAAAAAATGTTGAATAAGAGCTCTTAAATAGAAGAGCTTCAAAGGAGCTCATTAATTGCAAGTTGCCGATAATATCGTCCATGACGATATGGAAATCATCCTGGCCGATCAGTACAAACCTCAGAAGATCGGCCAAAGCATCGCCCTGAATGAAAACTGGATGATTGAAAATTGGCTTGATCATCCCGAACAATATCACGATCTTCCCAGACGATCAATTTAAATCAGAGGAAAATCGTTTCAAGAGCATCGCCCTGAATTGTGTGATGGTAGATAGTATTGTCCAAAAGTAACTAAGGTTTTTGAATAGATCATCCTGGATGATCATTCGATTGTCCAGGACGATGTGATCGTAATCAATCATCCTTTATATACTTCCTTGATTTGTCTGATCAATTAAGGCATAATTATGAATATCGTCCAGGCCGATCCAAGATCGTCCTGGCCGATTGCCAAAAATACAGAATACCTTAATTGTTTATGGCGATAATTTCTTTCAATTTTGATCCAATCGTCCTGGCTGATACACGTATCGTCTAGGCTAATACACGTATCGTCCAGGCTGATTTGCTCATGACTGCTGCCTTAATTAAGAACCCCTGATTAGAATTTCTATTTTAAGCCAGATCGTCCAGGACGATGTAAATATCGTCGTGCCGATTTGAGTAAAAATAGAAATTTCTAACACCAAATGATTACAAATTGACTCAAAGAGGGAAAAATAAAATTACAGACTGACTCAACCCTAATCTACCCCATCTTGAGTTGGCTCCATCTTTTCGTCCGATCTTTGATTCATAAAAAGTCAGTAGAAAAAAGCTGTCGTAGTGAAGCAAGATATGTTTGCTATCATAAAAATCATAATCTAAAAGCATGTTTGTAACACTAAGGCCTCCCTTACCTGATCTCAATCAACTTCTTAATGCTTTATGGGCTAGTGGTGGAGAAATTGGGGCAATTATTTGTAGGACTCTAGTGATTGGAGGAACCATTGGCTGGGTGGAGAGACTAGAGGAACTTTTGTTGGACTGGAGGGACTATCCAACCTGACTCAGAAACTTTAGAGGTTGAGTTTTGATTTTCTAATTTGGTCATTGACCAGCTGTGAGATAGATTGTTATAACATGAGCGAAGCCTACTGTGACTTATCTTGATGTGTTTGCATTTCCTTAACTTGTAGCAACATTTCTGCCACTGATGCCTCCCCGTTCTTGATAAGTTGTTCATCATATCTAGCTCTCATTGAACTACCTGAATCTGAATTAATAGCTATGACTTTCTCCCTTAGCAGAATGGTATTTATGTTATGAATCTGGATCCAAATCATTTGATTTTGATGATCACAATTTTTTTTTCTTCACCACTACTATTATTGAATATCTATTCTATTTGACCTACTTACTAAACCTTTCAAGCCACAAAGATCACTTATAATGCAAATCAATTCAAGATTAGAATAGATTAGGGTTGAGTCTATTTGTAATTTAGTATCAATGATTTTTTACATCTTGAGTTAAATCTTGAATATAGTGACCCAAAGCTAAGTAACTTGACACACACACTCAGGGATAAATTTTGGTGAATTAGATATTTTTTCTATTTTTGACTAAACTATACATGACGATATATATATCATCCTAAAATGATCAATTAAAAATAAAAAACCTAATTAGGGAATCTAGCTAATTGCAATTAATTAAACTAATTATACTGGATTATCCATATTATCTAGGACGATCAGCTTAAATGAATAAAATGGTCACCAATCACAATTTAGGTAATGGTTTTAGTTTTAAGTTTTGTTCTAATCGTATAGTATAATATGCATAATTTTGGATGATTTTTGACAATCATACCTAAATTGATCTGGTGATTAGGAGAGTAACTATGGTTAAATTATTCAATCAAATCATACATGAAGATCCATCTAGATCTACTGGATGATTTAGTATATTTCATTAGGACTCTCCCAATCATCCAAGATGGAAAAACCATAACTCTAACTCTAATTATTCTAGGAGGATTATCCTAGATGTCCCGAAACATTTTGAAAGTTCATTATAGATGTTAAGCCCTTATGAACTAGCCCAGGATAACAAAGAGAGGGGTGAATTGGTATTTTAAAAAATATTTCAATCAAAAATTAAAATCTAACCAAATCAAAATTCACCACAAAGAAATTTAACTTACGAAAATCAAATGAGGAAAATAGTAGAAAAAGAAACACATAAATTTAAAGTGGTTCGATCAACTCGACCTAGAGGCTCCCTCTGAGTATTACACTAAACTCAGTTCTCTCCTTTGCATCCACATCAAGGCAAGAAGCCTGTACAAAACCTCCTTTCCACTTATACCGATGAGGCAGAGAACCCAAGTCCTTTTACTTCTCCTGAAGCTAGGTAGAGAACCTTGATCGATTGCTGAAGTGGGCCTCTTTTGAACCTCCAAGATAAGGATGACAATCAGAGAAGTTGACTTGGATTCTTGGTTGGATAAACCTTTGTGTAAAACCCCTCATAAACTCCCCCTCACAAGATTCTCTCTCTCTCTCCCTTTCTCTCCCTCTCCCCAGGCTCTCTTAGGTCAAGACAGCAATAAAAGATGATTTTTGGTAAGAATTAAGAAGCTTCTTAATAGAAGAGTTTTGGAATAGCTCTTAATTTATACAAACTTGGGAACCTTTCATCTAGGCATGATATAAATATTTGTTCTGGACGATCATCATAAATATCGCTCAATTAGCCCAGACGATTTGGGACGATTCAAAAGATTTTTGTTCATATCGCCAGGCGATAGTATTTTCATTCCTATACAATTTGTACAAATCCTTTAGATATTATCCAAAATAATTGCACTAAATGATGTCTGAATGATGAAAAAATAGCTTGATCGTCAGGCCGATCTCAGATCGTCCTAGAACGATCTAGTCAAATATGTGAAAAATCGTTTAGAGAATCGTCCTGAATGCAGTTGGCCGATGTGAACGCTCCAGAACAACTAAGGTTTTGAACTAAATTATCCCGGCCGATCCTAAGATCATCCAGGATGATTTGAATCAAGCAATCAAAATCTTTAATTTCTTTCCTTAATAACCAATTTATTTTAGGCATAATTGTGGGTTTTCATCGTTCAACAGATTGGATGTAATTAGATGGATGTCAAAAATAAATAATGCCTAAATAACTGGCAGCTAATTCTTTTTTGATTTGAGCCTAATCATCCCTGTCCGATACAAAATATCATATAGGACGATGAACTTAATGAAGTTTGCCTTAATCAGGATACATAATTAAGGTTTATTTTTTAAACATATTTATCAAAAGGATGATTTTTTGGATCATCTCGGATGATATGAACAAAAATATGAGAACTCTAAAAATTCGACAAACTTTTCCCATGTGTGTGTATGCAAGGTTACTTAGCACAGAACTACATCATTACAATAGACTCAGAAAGGGAAAGTTTACAAACTAACTCCCAGACCTAGTTATTCCAATCTGAGCGCGTTTTAAATGTAGTTTGATCTTCTGGACCTGTAGATGTTAGTTGGCAAGGTAGTCAAAGTGAAGCAAAAGCGTTTTCTATCATCAAAATTATACTCTCTAAAAGCAGATTTTGCAATACTTCTCCCCCTTTTTTTATCATGCGGCAAAATAAAGTAATTTGAAGCAAATTCAAAACATTTTAATGGAAGTAAGGGTAAAAAACAACTACAGTTCCAAAATAGTTCAAATTATACATCAATAAAACATAATTAAACTAGAATAGACTAGTATAGCTACTCCCCCTTTGATATCACAAAAAGGAGGGAAAAAGAAAAAACAACACAAACAACTAAACAGAAGTAAAACAACAACAAAAACCACTTTTTTTTTAATCAAAGCTTAATATGATACAATTTTCCATGTGATGAATTAAAAATTGTAAGATCAATGAGTTAACATCGTTGAAATTCGAAAAACAATAAAACAACCATCGCTGTTATCCTCTAAGCTCACTTCTCCCAGGGCAAAACCGTCTTTTGAAAACAAAGATCTGAAAAATCAAGAAAAATTCAATTGGATAAGAAAAAGAGATATATTCAAAATTTGGCTTTCAAAAAAAAAACTTATATAGAATAATATATCAAAGTAATTTGTATTGATCCATAAATTTCGAAATTAAAGCATTTAAAAAAATCAAGTGGACACATGAATTCTTCTAAGATTAAATTATGTAAAGGAAGAAGCTTGCATTATGGTGGGCTCATTTTATGCCTCTTGTCAGTTTTAATTGACGATCCTGCATTCTTTTAAATTTTTTTATACACTTTGTGTGATGTGTGTGTAAATTTGCCATCATTGTCTTCTTTTGTTTTGGCATTATTGGTCCCTTTTTATTTATTTATTTACAATCTAGACCCCATTTTCAAAATCTTAAATATTTTTAGTTGTTATTATATCTTCTAGATATTAGAGAGAAAACTCCCTCTCTAATATAAGGAAGAATGAAATCACAAAATAGAATTAAAAATCACATGTAATGCAACGGTAAGATTACAAAAAAATTTGAAGGTAAAATAAAAACTTTGAACAATATATATAATATATATATATTATATATAATATATATATATTATAATATATATATAAGATAAGATTTTGTAGGCAAGATTAAAAGATCTCAATGCAAAGTCCAGTTGTTGATGTGAGGATAGACTTGTTGGTTTAGAAAAGAGATTACACCACTAAAGAAGTTAGAGAAAATAAAAAAACAATCAAAAGGTGTTTCTTCTTTAACTGATTTAGAGAGTCAAACATGATACAAATTTTCAAAAATAAAATAACAAGAATAAGATATCCAATTTTAACATTGATTAGAAGAAAAGAAAACAAATGAAAATCTATGAAAAAAATAAAACAACATAATTAAAAAAAATAAATTAAGAAAAAACTACAAAAAATAAAATAAAATTAAACAACAGATAAAAAAAGGTCAAAAATTAGTAAGAATCAAGTTCATGCTTTATGTCAATCACACCAATCTGGTCATAAAGTGGCTAAAGGATCGAAGGCCTAGTGGTTTAGTAAAGATGTCAGCTAGTTGATTCTCAGTTTCCAATGTGAACTCATTATCTCCCTTGGTATATGGTCTCTATAAAAGTGATGTCTTATGTCAATGTGCTTAATCCTTTAATATGGGTAGGATTCTTAGAAATGCAGATAACACTTGATTGTCACAAAGAATTTAAAATTGTGCCTAAGGTAATCCTAAATCCAAAATTTACTGCTTCAACCAAAAGGACGGGCCACACAACTCCTTAAAGTAATGTACTTAGCTGTCAGCAATGGAAGTGGAAAACATAGTTCTACTTTCTACTTAGACCAGGAGACTAAAACGATCCTATGAATGGCAAGTCCAGAAGTGCTCTTTCTACCACCTACATCCTATAAAATTAGAGATTAGAATATCCAATAATCCAAGATGAAGTGTTGTGCCTAGGATACCATATTCTTAAGTTTTGGGTTCCTAGAGCTAAGAATCTTCTTAACTACACTCAGGTGGGATTCTTCTAAGGGAATTTTTCTTAACTTACACTCAGTGGGATTCTTTTAGATTCAGCTTAAAATTCTAGCACAGAGATAAACACTAAAACATTATATCAGCGTCGACAAGCAGATTCAGGTAAAGTAAAGAATCCAAGCATCCTCTATACTTCTTATTGATCGAACTGATTTTCCATTTGTTCCTTATCCAAACTAATTAACTGAGGTCATTGGAATATATTGGCCTTGGATTTATCAATTTCATATTTTTCAAGATGTTATTTATATATTTTAATTGATTTAAAATGGTTCCATCCTCCAATGTCTTATGCCTAAACCCAAAAAGTAGGAACAACCCTCCCATCATACTCATCTCAAACTCCTACTCATTAGTTTAGAAAAAATCTTCTCATAGGCCTCTTATCAGAAGACGCCAAAAAGTAAGATTATCAATATAGATGCTGAATAATGAGTATTCAACTCCTACTTTAAAAAAAAAGGGTGGTGTCTATGCTTCCCTTAACAAACTTCTCTCTCTAATAAGAATGTGTAAGCTCTCAAAACTTAAGCTCTAGGTGCCCGCCCCCCCCCCATACTTAGTCCCATATAAGGCTTTTTTCTTATTTAAAAACATGATTTTTAGAAATTGGGAACTCTCAAAACATCTTGTGGTTGCCTATTAAACACCACCCTCTTTTATATACCCCATGTTAAAAGGGACACTCTTAACGGTCCCATTTGGTAAAAGCTTAAATCCCTTATAATAGGTAAAGGCTAGTAGCACTCTAATGGCTTCCAATCTAGCTACAGGGGCAAAGTCTCCTCAAAATCAATCCTTCTATTTGGTGATCCCTTAGCCACCAATTTATGCCTTATTCGCTAGCCACCACACCAAAATCGTTCAGCCTTATTCTTAAAGGAACTCATTTGGTTTCAACTATACTTTGGTCCCTTTGTCGTTCTATAAGCTCTCAAAATATTATTCCTAACAAAAATTATTTTAACTCCTCGTGTATGCTATAATCTAAAAACTCATCAGACGGGCTTGGTTGATGTTGGTGAGTCAGTCATTGAGATAAAAGATAGAGTGATTCACTTCCTTTCTAAGTCCATTGGCCTAGTCCTAACCCTTTCAGAAGGGTCTCCTAAGATCAGTTCTTTAGGATAACCTCGAAGAATATTCTCCAATCTCTAGGCAAGGTGTGTGTTAGTTACCCTTGCCTCCATATCTATATTTTCTACTCCTTGGATAATCTCACCTAACATCCTTCAGTGTTTTGGGGCTCTACCCCTCTCTCCAAATTTTTAACTCCAATGGGATCTCTCCCAACTTCATCTTCCTCCTCAAACCTAGACTTCTTAGGATCAAATTCATCAAATACTTTATGAGTAGTCTGCATCCACCACCAATGTTCCTCTTATTAAACACCCTAAAGGAATTCCCTTACACTAGAATTCCTAAGAACACTCATTCATCAGATTTTGGGTAAAATTTTCCATTAAAGTGTGACTACACATGTAATGAGATGGAAAAACCTTTACAATCAAAGACATGGAGGTGGAAAGATTGGGTTATCCTACCAGTAAGGATCTCTAGGTGTCTTATTATGTTTGGCTCAACATTCACCCTATTCAACACATATTAAGCGTATGTATAATGCGTCAGCGCTAAAAGTTTTTTGAAGTGATACTCAATAAGCTTGGCTCTTAGCGCTTCAACTTAGGTCCGATTCTTTCTGTTCATCTACACCATCTTGTTGAGGTGGTCCTAGACTAGAACTTGTGACTAACCCTTCTATCTATGATGTCTCCCTAAATCCCTATCATTCTCACCCATAGGTCACTATGAATGGTCAACATCCTCATAACTATCTTTTTTCTAATCTCTATAGTGTTAAGTAATATCTACATTCAAAAGACTCATCATTTGGATTGTGTCAAAACTACCCAAGTAAACCTCAAGTAGAGTTATCGGAGTGTCTGGAGAGGTATCCATATGCACTGCTGGATAGTGTGCTAGAAGCGTGCCGCTGTCTGACAAATAATGTTTGCTAATCTCACGGATTCCAAAGTTGATTTAGTAATCGAGAATATCCTGAACTTCCAAAAAAATAGATTAAGAATCCATCTGGTATGCATAGTCAGAGACTTCTACAACGTGAGATAAAGTTGTGTCTGTGGTAGTAATCGAGTGGAGTTCTGATGTCCCTATAACATTTTAGAGAGCTGTCGTTGATAAAGAGGATACTCTCCAAGTACTTGCTCCCTAGTTGGCAGCATCGACAAGAGGGTGTCAGTATGAGAATGTAAGCGTTGTGAGGACACCATCTTTAATAGAGCCCTTTCTGGTACTCTCTTAAGGATCTCACTTTACTGCTGCATCGCAATTTAACCTTCTTTGTGCCAATAAATCATATAAATTCATTCAGCGATCAGAAATATTATATAAGCATGATAATGAAACAGCAAATTTACAAAGTGAAAGCCATATGTGATTTAAGTCAAACATGTAAACATTATTAATTCGGTTATCCCTACAAAATAATTATTAATAATTTATAGTCATTTATAAAGGACAAGTATTTGCCCAATTATGATATTATGATTGATAGCCTATATCTCACAAGCCTTGAGGAGTTTTGATGTTGAGCTCAGTTGTTGATATTCAATCCATTACTGCAGCAAAAAATTTCACTCCACAATAGGTACTATAGGAAGTTGATCCAATTGTTATAGCTGCAAAGCCTTATACTTAACCCTTAACCTAGGTAGATGGTGTCGCGTAGTAAACTTGCCTGCCAGCCTCTTGGAGCCTTCTCACGCGAACAATGAACTTGAGATTAGCTCTCCCAGTCATGTCCGTCAGATTGAGCCGGGTGCCGCTTATTCCTGATATCACATGCTACATCTACGAGGTTTATGGAGACCTTTGTGAGACAGCATGACCTAACAAACAACCATAAACATTCTAATTATGGACCGCAAACATATTTTGGGTCCATTATTTTCATGGAAAGGGATAATGACAAAATGCATGATATGTTTATACAAATGAGATCAATGTAATTTTCTTCGCGGTCTCCTATAGCCCAATAGTGTACTACGATGAAATAGTGTATGTGTTGGTGAAGATGTAGTGCCTAAAACAATGCTTATACTTAATTAATGATATTGTATAAAACACCAGAGAAAAAAGGAACTTCAATCTATTTGGGGATAATACACTGCTTTTCCTTTTAAAGGTTATGTGATGCATCGCAATGATGTATTTTGTTTATATTTTTCAAATGTTATTGAGATTTTCTAATTTCTTAAATATCTTTTAATTTCTAAACTAGCATGAGCATAACTTTCTCAGAAGGACCATCATTGTGCATCATATATTCAGTATGTTTTTTGAATATATAACACTTGGTGAAACCTAATCTCATCAAAGTAATATATGGTGTGATTTCTAAATGCGATTATAAGCCATGATCTATTAAGAAAATCTTTTGCATCATATTTGTGTGCACATTTAAAACACCCATTTTAACTTAGTATGTGGAATTCATTATAAAGTTTTCGCTAAGTATGTTGTTATTTGAAATCTTGTTTAGATACACTTATACCCACAGATAAATTATTGTATGTTAATTCACATACATCTTCTTAGTCCAACTGACCAGATGATCGTCCGCCATCAGAGTCACGTAAGTTTATATAGTCTCCTCTTAACTTCTAGTAGTCTCATAGGATAGTTTGTTGCTGGAATACCCGTCCTGATGTTTTGAACTCTCTTTTCATATTATTGAACTTTTGGTTCTCCTCACCCTTCTTCTTTGCTTGAGTAATAATACTTAATGTTGTTGGTAAAAAACAATCAGCTTTAACGGTCCCTAGGCTTGTTCTCGCAATATCAAGAGCAGATCATATCATGTAGAAGAGTTCTTATAAGATTTTATAGCCGCCACCTACGCTTACTTCCCACTTTCCCTGAAAATGATTCTCTTGTACTATTTCCTTAGAAATTTTGTCATTTCCTTGTGACAATGAATGTGGCTCCAACTCATGCTTTCAATACCTGATAGAGAATAAAGTATTCGTATTGCTCTGGCCTTTCAGCTCTACTAAGTTTTCTCCTTCTTTTTCTCACCTACCATGAAGTATCATCTTGATTCACCCCCTTGCTCATAAGCTATTAGTGATCCAGAATAATATATTAGGAGTACATAATTAAGTATTGCAAATTATTTTTAGATATCCTCAAAAGAAAAGAGTCTAGGATCATAAGTAGTAAGAATCCTCCTTCGAACACTCTCTTACACTCTCTCCTTGACTCTTATTTCAATAAGCACAAATATCAGTTAGCAAAAAGATTAAGTGGCAGTTTAGATTGGACTACTTATAGGAAAGACACAAAAAATTGTCCAAAAACTGTAAATTTTCAAGTTAATACGCAGTGGATCGTCCCGTACGATCGTGGATCGTCCTGGATGATTTTACTTAAACGATTTGAAACGACTCTATTTGTATATGTGTATGAAATTTCTTCGTACAGATGATCGTCCCGTACGAACTATATTCGTCCGGTACGAACGGTTATTACTAGGTCGGTTATAGAGCTGAGAACCGTTCTAAGTCGGTTAATCGTCTGGATGAAATTTTTATAGAGAACAGATCGTCCTGGACGATAATTAATTTTATCTGGACGAAAATTTTATAGAGAGTAACTCATTTTCTGATGATAATTAATTTCATCTGGACAAAAATTTTACAGAGACCAGATCGTCCTGGACGATAATTAATTTCGTCCCGGACGAATAGGACTTAAAAAATTTTTCAAGCCAGTTCCTATTCGTTCTATGTGCTCAATAGGAGATAACTGTCTAATCGTCCCGTACGATATGATATCATCCCGTACGATCAGTATAAATTTTATATGATCTCCTTATGTGTGTGTGTGTATATTTTTATACACTCAATTACAATCACTCCCTTTCAAATTTAATTCAAAGAAAAGTACAAGCTTCAAATTCACAAAGTATCTCATGTTGAATTTGATTTGAAGTCTTCGTAGTCTGGAGTTTGATTTTCCTGAAATGTTAGTACACACAAGAGCAAATACAAATCTTCTAAAATTGTTAGGAGATAACTACACATTTGAACAATAATGTTTGGAAACATCAAAACTATACAAGTTGAATAAATGTAAAGTATGCAAATAGCAACTATCTTAACAATAGCAACATTTCTGCCACTTGTGCCTCCAAGTTCTTGATAAGTTGTTCATCATATCTAGCTCTCATTAAACTGCCTGAATCTGAATTAAAAGCTATTGAATCTTTCTCCTTAGCAGAATGGCATTTATGTTGTGAATCTGGATCCAAATCATTTGATTTTGATAATAACAATTTTTTTTCTTCACCACTACTATTTTTGAATATCTATTCTATTTGACCTACTTACTAACCTTTCAAGTCCACAAAGATCACTTATAATGCAAATCAATTCAAGATTAGATAGATTAGGGTTGAGTCTATTTGTAATTTAGTATCAATGTATTTTTTACATTTCTTGAGTTAAATCTTAAATATAGTGGACCCCAAGATAAGTAACTTTGCACACACACACTCAGGGGGATAAATTTTTGGTGAATTAGATATTTTTTTCTATTTTTGACTAAACTATACATGACGATATTATATCATCCTAAATGATCAATTAAAAATAAATATCCTAATTAGCGAATCCGGCTAATTACAATTAATTAAAGCAATTATACTGGATGATCCATATTATCTAGGACGATCAGCTTAAATGAATAAAATGGCCACCAATCACAATTTAGGTAATGTTTTAAGTTTTAAGTTTTGTTATAATCGTATAGTATAATATGCATACTTTTGGATGATTTTTGACAATCATACCTAAATTGATCTAGTGATTAGGAGAGTAACTATGGTTAAATTATTCAATCAAATCATACAAGAAGATCCATCTGGATCATACTAGATGGTTTAGTATATTTCATATGACTCTCCCCAATCATCCAAGATGAAAAACCATAACTCTACTCTAATTATCTAAGAGGATTATCCTGGATGTCCCAAGACATTTTGAAAGTTCGTTAGAGATGTTAAGCCCTTATGAACTAGCCCAAGCTAACCAAGAGAGGGGTGAATTGGTATTTTAAAAAATATTTCAATCAAAAATAAAATCTCAACCAAATCCAAATTCACCACAAAGAAATTTAACTTACGAAAATCAAATGAGGAAAAATAGTAGAAAAGAAACACATAAATTTATAGTGGTTCGATCAACTCGACTTACGTCCACTCCCAGAGGCTCCCTCTGAGTATTACACTAAACTCAGTGTCTCTCCTTTTGCATCCACAGCAAGGCAGGAAGCCTGTACAAAACCTCCTTTCCACCTACACCGATGAGGCAGAGAACCCAAGTTCTTTTACTTCCTCCTGAAGTAGGTAGAGAACCTTGATCGATTGCTGAAGTGGGCCACTATTGAACCTCCAAAAATAAGGGATGATGATCGAAGAAGTTGACTTGGATCCTTGCTTGGATAAACATTTGTGAAACCACTCATAAACTCCCCCTCACATGATTCTCTCTCTCTCTCTCCCTTTCTCTCCCTCTCCCCTAGGCTCTCATAGGTCAAGACAGCAGTAAAAGATGATTTCTTGGGTAGAATAAGAGCTCTTAAATAAAAGAGTTTTGGAATAGCTCTTAATTTATACAAACTGACTTTATCATCTAGGACGCTATAAATATTGTCCTGGATGATTATCATAAATATCGCTCAATCTGCCCGGACGATTTGGGACGATCAAAAGATTTTTGTTCATATCGTCGAGGTCGAAAGTATATCATCCTTTATGATTTATACAAATCCTTTAATATTATCCAAACAATTGCACTAAATGGATGTCTGAATGATGAAAAAATAGCTTGATCGTCCAGGTCGATCTCACGATCATTCTAGACGATTAGTTCAAATATGTGAAAATCGTTTAGAGCATCGCCCTGAATTATAGTTGGCCGATGTTGAACGTCCAGGAACAACTAAGGTTTTTTAAACTGATTATCCCAGCCGATCCTGTGATCATCTAGGATGATTTGATCAAGCAATCAAAACCTTAATTGCTTTTCTTAATAACCAGATTATTTTAGGCATAATTATGTTTCATCGTCCAGGATGATGTCTTGGATTATGTCCAAAAATAAATAATGCCTAAATAGATCTAGCAGCTAATTCTTTTTTTATTTGAGCCTATCTTCCATCTCGATACAAATATCATATAGGACGATGAACTTAATGACGTGTGCCTTAATCAGGATGCCATAATTAGGGTTTCTATTTTAACATATTATCCAGGATGATTTTTGGATCATCTCGAATGATATGACCAAAAATAGAGAACTCTAAAATTAGACATAATTTTTCCCCCATGTGTTTGTATGCAAGGTTACTTAACATTAGTAACCACATCATTTACAATAGACACAAGAAAGGGAAAAGTTTACAAACTAACTCAGACCTAGTTTATCCAATCTTGAGCTGGTTTAAATTGTAGTTTGATCTTGTGGACCTGTAATGTTAGTAGGCAAGGCAGTCAAAGCGAAACAAAAGTGTTTTCTATCATCAAAATTATACTCCCTAAAAGTAGATTTGCAATAATCTCCCCCTTTTTTATGATGGCAAACACAAAGTAATTGAAGCAATTCAAAACATTTTTAATTGAAGTAGGTCAAAAAACAACTACATTTCAAATAGTTCAACTATACATCATAAAAACATAACAAACTAGAATAGACTAGTATAGCTACTCCCCCTTTTGATATCACAAAAAGGAGGGAAAAAGAAAAATAACACAAACTACTAAACAGAAGTAAAACAACAACAAAACCACTTTTTTTTTTAATCAAAGCTTGAATATGATAAATTTTCCATATGATTGAATTAAAAATTTGTAATAATCAATGAGTTAACATCGTTGAAATCCGACAAACAATAAAATAACCGATCATGTTATCCTTAGCTCGAACTTCTCCCAAGGCAAAACCGTCTTTTGAAAACAAAGATCTAAATCATAAAAATCAATTGGATAAGAAAAAGAGATATATTCAAAATTTGGTTTAAAAAAAACCTTTATAGAATAATATATCAAAGTAATTTTTTATGATCATGAATTTCGAAATTAAGCATTTGAAAAATATCAAGTGACACATGAATTCTTCTAAGATTTAAAATTTTTTAAAGGGAAGAAGCTTGCTTTTGGTGGGCTCATTTTATGCCTCTTGTCAATTTTATTGACGATCCTTGCATATCTTTTAATTTTTGATACACTTTGTGTGTGTGTGTGTGTGTGTATAATTTGGCATCATTGTTCATCTTTTGATTTTGGCATCATTGGTCACTTTTTGACCCCTTTTTCAAAATTCTTAAATATTCTTAGTTGTGATTATATCTTCTAGATATTAGAGAAGAAAAACTCACTCTCTAATATAAGGAAGAATGGATCTCAAAATAGAATTAAAAATCATATGATAAATGCAACGGCAAGATTACGAAAAAATTTGAAGGTAAAATAAAAACTTTGAACAATATATATATATATATAAGATAGATTACTATAGCAAGATTAAAAAGATCTCAATTACAAAGTCCAGTTATTGATTTGAGACAGACTTTTGTTTAGAAAAGAGAATTACACCACTAAAAAAAGTTAGAGAAAATAAAACAATAAATAGTGTTTCTTCTTTTAACTGATTTAGAGATGTCAAACATTGATTACAAATTTTCAAAAAAAAAAAGGCATAAGATATAAATTTAACATTAATTAAAAGAAAAAGAAAACAAATGAAATCATATGAAAAATTAAAACAACAGAATTAAAAAAATAAATAAGGAAAAAAACTACAAAAAAAAATAAAAAAAATAAACAACAGATAAAAAATCAAAAATCAGTAAGAATCAAGTTCATGCATTTATGTCAATCACACCAAATCTGATCCTTAAAGTGCTAAAAGTGTCGAAGTCCAGTGGTTTAGTAAAGATGTGAGCTAGTTGATTCTCAGTTGCCATATGGTGTAACTCATTATCTCCCTTGGTCATATGGTCTCTAATAATGTGATGCCTTATGTCTATGTGCTTAATCCTTGAATGTTAGGTAGGATTCTTAGAAATGAAGATGACACTAGTGTTGTCACAAAGAATTAAAATTGTGCCTATAGGTAATCCTAAATCCAAAATTTACTACTTCAACCAAAGGACGGGCCACAAAACTCCCTAAAGTTATGTACTCAGCTTCAGCAGTGGAAAGTGCAACATAGTTTTACTTTCTACTAGACCAGGAGACTAAATACTATCCTATGAATTGGCAAGTTATAGAAGTGCTCTTTCTATCCACCTTACATCCTATAAAATCAGAATTAGAATATCCAATAATCTGAAATGAAGTGTTGTGCCTAGGACACCATATTCTTAAGATTTAGGTCCCTAAAAGGAATCTAAGAATTTTCTTAACTACACTCAGGTGGGATTCTTTAAGATCAGCTTGAAATCTAGCATAGAGATAAATACTAAACATTCTATCAGGTCGGCTAGCAGTTAGGTAAAGTAAAGATCCAATCATCTCTCTATACTTCTATTGATCGACTGATTTTTCATTTGGGTCCTTATCCAACTGATAACTGAGGTCATTGGAGTATTAATTGGCTTGGATTTATCAATTTCATATTTTTTCAAGATGTTATTTATATATTTTAATTGATTTAAAAAGGTTCCATCCTCTAATTATCTTATGCTAAACACCAAAAAGTAAGATAACCCTCCCATCATACTCATCTCAAACTCCCTACTCATTAGTTTAGAAAAATCTTCTCATAGCCTCTTATTAGAAGATCCAAAAAGTATATCATCAATATAGATCTGAACAATGAGTAATTCAACTCATACTTTTCTCAAAAAAAAAGGTTGGTGTCTATGCTTCCCTTAATAAACTCCCTCTCTAGTAAGAATGTGCTAAGCCTCTCAAACTAAGCTATGGGTGCCTACTTTAATCCATATAAGGTTTTTTTTTTAATTTAAAAACATGATTTAGAAATTAGGAACACTCAAAACCTTGGGGTTGCTCTATAAATACACCCTCTTTTATTACCCCGTTTAAAAAAACACTCTTAACATCCATTTGGAAAAGCTTAAATCCCTTATAATAGGTAAAGGCTAGTAGCACTCTAATGGCTTCCAATCTAGATACAAGGGCAAAGGTCTTCTCAAAATCAATCCCTTCTATTTGGTTGAACCCCTTAGCCACCAATCTTGCCTTATTCCTAGCCACCACACCAAAATAATTCAGCTTATTCTTAAAGACCCATTTGGTTCCAACTATGTTTTGTCCCTTTGGTCTTTCTATAAGCTCTGAAATATCATTCCTAAAAAATTATTTTAACTCCTCATGTATGGCTATAATCTAGAACTCATCAGACAGGGCTTGGTTGATGTTGGTGGGTTAGTCATTGAGATATAAACAGAGTGGTTCACTTCCTTTCTAAGTCCATGCCTAGTCCTAACACCTTCAGAAGGGTCTCCTAAGATCAGTTCTTTAAGATAACTCGAAGAATATCTCCAATCTCTAGGCAAGGTGTGTGTAGGTTACCCTTTCCACCATATCTATATTTTCTACTCCTTGGGTAATCTCACCTACTCCTTCAGTGCTTTGGGGCTCTACCCTCTTCTTCAAATTTTTAACTCCAGTGGTATTCTCTCCAACTTCATCTTCCTCCTCAACTCTAGACTTAGTAGGATCAGATTCATCAAATACTTTATGAGTAGTCTCATCCACCACCAATGTCCTCTTATTAAACACCCTAAAGGAATTCCCTACACTAGAATATCCTAAGAACACTCATTCATCAGATTTTGGGTAAAATTTCCATAAGTGTGACTACCCATTGTAATGAATGAAAACCTTACAATCAAAGACATGGAGGTGGGAAAGATTGGGTATCCTACCATTAAGGATCTCATAGGGTGTCTTATTATGTTTGGCTCTAACATTCACCCTATTCAACACATAATAAGCTATGTTTAATGCTTCAGCCTAAAAGTTTTTTTGAAGTGAATACTCAATAAGCTTGGCTCTAGCAGCTTCAACTTAGGTCCGATTCTTTCTTTCATCTACACCATTCTGTTGAGGGGTCCTAGAAGCTTAGAACTTGTGACTAATCCCCTTATCCTTACAGAAGTCTCCAAATCTCTCATTTTCAAAGTCTCACCCATGGTCACTATGGATGGTCAACATCTCATAACCTATCTTTTTCTGAATCCAAGTGAAGAAGGATCTAAACTCATCAAAAGGCTCATTCTTATGTGACAAAAATCTAACCCAAGTAAACCTCGAGTAGTTATCAATAATCATAAATCCATAGACTTTTCCCCCTTAGCTGGCAGTGCTAATAGGTCCAAACAAATCCATGTGAAGGACTTCTAAAGGTCTAGAGGTGCTAATGTCCTTAATGGAGTGAAAAGATGATTGAATTTGCTCCCTAGTTGGCAAGCATCACAAAGGTGGTCGTTTGAGAATTTAAGCTTGGGGACACCTCTAACAAGCTCTTTCTGGGTCACTCTCCTAAGAATTTTCATACTGGCATGATTTAATCTCCTGTGCCACAATCATGAATCATCAGCATCAATTTTTAAGCAAAATGAAAAAGCACATTCAATATTATTTAGGTCAAATATGTAAACATTATTAATTCGCTTTCCCTACAAAATAATATTATTATTTAAGTTTATAATGCAAGTATTTTCCAAGAGTTTTATAATGAAGCCTTTATCTCAAAGCTGACTGATGTTGAGCAAGTTGTGTTTCACTCCATCTTCAAGCAAAATATTTTCAATCAAAAGATTCTTGGAGTTTCCAATTATACCTGCGCCCACTACCTTCCTGGTGGTGTTGTCTCCAAGAGTAAACTTGCCTGCAGCCCTGGCCTCCAGCGAAATGAATTGATTAGCATCTCCGGTCATGTGTCGTGAGCATCCGCTATCCTGGTATCACATGCTCTCATGAGGCCTTTTGTTAGAGCAAGCCTACAAAATCATTAAACATCATATCAGGACCCAAACATGTTTGGGTCCCTTCTTATGGAAAGAGTAATGCAATGCATGTATGTTATACTATGAATCATGTAATTTGGGTCTCCATACCCAATATGTACTACGGTGAATAGTGTAAGTGTGTGAAATATGTCCTAACATGCTACTTAAAAAATATCTAACACCAAAAAAAGAATTTCTTAATCTATTCGGGTAATAATGCTTCCTTTTAAAGTTATGTGATGCATGCAATGTTATTTTGTTATTTTCAAAAGCTTTGAGATTTTCTAATTTCTTAAATTCTTTTTCTAACTTAGCATGAGATAACTTCAATTAATTATGTGCATCATATAATTCAGTATGCTTTTTGTTTAATATATCAATCTCATCTAGTAATGATATGTGATTTCTATCGATTATAGAATGATCTTTAAGAAAAATTTTATGCTCTTTTTGCAAATTTAAAAACAGCAATTTTAAACTAGTATATGAATTCTTAAGTTTTTTATATGATGCATGAATTTGTTTAGAAACTTTAAATAATTATTTGTAAGTTAATTCACATACATATTCTCAGTCCAACTGACCAAGATGATCATCCGCCATCAAGCACAAGTTTATAGTCTCCTCTTCAACTTCAGTCTCATAGGAGTCTGATGCTGAATCAGTCCAGAATGCTTTTTGGAACCTCTTCTTATCCTTTTTGAACTTGGGTTTCTCCTCACCCTTATCCTTGCTTGAGTTTACTTTAAGTGTAAGATAATCAGCTTTAACGTGTCCTAGCTTTCTGCATTCAAAGTAGATCATATCATTAGAATTCTTAAAAGTTTTGCTGCCCTTACCTTTATTCCACTTCTGATGATTCTTGTGCTTCTTCCTTAGAAATATTTTGAATTGCCTTGTGATGAAGGCAACATCATTGCTTTCATACCCGAAAGAATAATTGTTCGTATTGGTTGCCTTCAGCACCAAAGTTTTCTCCTTCTTTTTCTCACCTGCATCAAGATATCTTTGATTCACCCTTGCTCGTAAGCAATGAGTGATCCAAGCAAATTATTAATAGAATAAGTATTCAAATTTTTAGATTCAAAAATTGTAATGTTTTTAGCATCAAAAGAAGAAGGCAAGCATCTCAAAATTTTATTTACTTTTTCATAATGAGTTAGCTCTCTTCCTAAAGCATGCAATGAGGTGACAATTTGAGTAAACCTAGTATACAAGTTAGAAATTGATTTAGAAGGTTTTATACAAAAATGTTTGTAGTCATGTAATATATTTAATCTAGATTGCTTAACTTCATTGGTTCCTTCATAGTAATGCATAATCTATCCCAATTTTCTTTATCAATTGCATAAATTGAAACACGCATATAATCTTTAGATTTTAAAGCACAGAAAAAATAGTTCAAACCTTTTGCATTAAGTTATGCTAAATCTCTTTTATCAAAGTCCATTCAGTAAAAGAAAGTTCTATTTTAATGCCATTAATTTCACGAGAAAGATGAGTATAACCTTCTTTAACAAGCATCCAAATGTGATAGTCAATCGATTCTAAAAAGTAGATATGAGAGTTTTCCAATAATCAAAAATACTATTCTCAAACAAAGGTGGTCGGGTAATAGAATACTCTTCCGCAGTTTTATGATTACCAGAGTTAACCATGGATCGAAATTCAAAAGTTTTCAAAAATTCAATTTTATGAATCTCGCTCTTATACCACTTGAAAGTTCATTAGGGATGTTAAGCCCTTATGAACTAGCCGAAGATAACTAAGAGGGGGGGGGGTGAATTAGTATTTTAAAAAATCTTTCAATCAAAAACAAAATCTAAACGAAACCAAAATTCACCACAAAGAAATTTAACATGTGGAAATCAAATATGGAAAAATAATAGAAAATAAATATATAAATTTATAGTGGTTCGGTCCACTCAACCTACATCCACTCCTCGGAGGCGCCCTCCGAGTATTACACTAAACTTAGTGTCTCTTCTTTTGCTCCCACAGCAAGGTAGAGAAGCATATACAAAACCTCCTTTCCATCGACACCGGTGAGGCAGAGAACCCAACTCATTTTGCTTCCTCCTGAAGAAGGAAAAGAACCTTTATTGATTGCTGAAATGGACCTCTCTAGAACCTCCAAGAATAAGGGACGATAATCTGAGAAGATGACTAAGATCCTTGCTAGCAGCAACTTTTATGAAACACCTCACAAACTCCCCCTCACAAGATCCTCTCTTTATCTTCCTTTCTCTCCCTCTCCTCTAGGCTCTCTCAGGTCAAGACAACAGTAAAAGATAATTTCTTGGGTACAATAAGGGCTCTTAAATAGAAGAGTTTTGAAATAGCTCTTAATTTATATAAACTAACTTTATCATCCAGGTCGATATAAATATCATCTTGGACGATGAGCATAAATTTCACTCAATCAGCCCAAACGATTTGGGATGATCAAAAGATTTTTGTTTGTATCATCCAGGCTAATACTATATCATCCTATATGATCAGTACAAATCCTTTATTATCATCCAGAAAATGTCACTGAATAGATGTCTGGATGATGAAAAAATAGCTTAATGATCCATGCCAATCTCACGATCGTCCTGGACGATTAGTTCAAATACGTGAAAATCATCTAGAGCATTGCCCTGAATTGTAGCTAGCCGATGTTGAGCATCTAGAAATAACTATGGTTTTTTGAACTGAACATCTCGATAAATCCTGAGATTGTCCAGGACGATTTGATCGAGCAATCAAAACCTTAATTTCTTTCCTTAATAATAAGATTAATTTAGACATAATTATATTTCATCGTCCAGGATGATATCCTGGATGATCCCTAAAAATAATAATACTTAAATAGATCTGATGACTGATTCTTTCTTATTTGAGCTTATCGTCCTGGCCAATACAAATATCATCCTAGATGATACGCTTAATGACGGCTGCCTTAATTAGGATGCCTTAATTAGGGTTTCTATTTTTAACATATCATTCATGATGATTTTTTGATCATCTTGGACGATGTAACCAAAAACAAAGAATGCTAAAAACAGACAGAAATGATCTCCCATGTGTGTATGTGCAAGGTTACTTAGCATCAAAAACTACATCATTTATAATAGACTCAAGAAAGGGAAAAGTTTACAAACTGACTTAGACCTAGTTTATCTAATCTTGAGCTAGTTTAATTTATAGTTTGATCTTGTGGACCTGAAATATTAATAGGCAAGGCAGTCGTAGAGTAATAGAAGTGTTTGTTATCATCAAAATTATACTCCCTGAAGCAGATTTGTAACACATTTTTGAGATGATATAGAGATTGCCACCCATCATCTGATGTCATAGTGGATGATCAATATAGTATGTTTAACTAATCATCCTATACAAATGCAAGATTGTACTAGATAATTTATACAAATACATGTACTGATCATACATAGCAAAGGTAATCATCCTGGTTGATAGGGCAATTTTATACTAGTCATAAGGGATGATATGTCGATGTTCCTGGACGATCAGTTATGCAAAATTGAAAATTAGGACTTCTTTTAGAGGCTCACTATTTAAGAAATTATATTAACCCTTGGGTTAATCTTTTACCATGGAGTTGATACAAGAAGGAGCTTATAGAAGGAAGAGGAGAGCTTGAGAGAGAGAGAGAGATCCTTGTGAGGGGAAGTTTGTGATGGAATCACAAAGGTTTCTCTAAGCAAGGTGTTCATCATCTTCTTCAAGTTGTTCCACTGGTTCCTTGGTGGCTCCGAGGAGATTATCTTCAGCATTAGATCTAAGTTCTCTACCTACTCCTGGAGGGAATAAAAGGATTCCCAGGTTCTCTGTCTACTCGAGGAGGGAGTAAAAGGATTTAAGATTCTCTACCTCACCGTGTTGATGAAAAGATTTTGTAAGGGCTTCTCCACCTTACTGTGATACCAAAAGGAGAGTCACTTTAGTTTAGTGCAAAACTTTGAGAGAGAGTCTCCATGAAGTGGATGTAGGTCAAATTTGACTGAACTACTATAAATTTAGTATTTTCTTTCTTTTTTACTTTTTTTACTGTATTTTATTTTTGTGATTTATTCTATGATTGAAATATCTAATTATATTATTATTGTGAAAATTATTTTTTTTGCATCAAGAGTTATTATGTCATTTTAAAATATTTAAAAAGATTAAAAAGATTTTCTTTTTATTTAAGATTTTTTTTAAACTACCAATTCATCCCCTCCCCCCTTTCTTGGTGAGCCTTGGGCCAATTCTTTAGGTTTTAACATCCCTCACAAACTTTTAGTTTACTCGGCTCAGTTTCCTTACTAGACCCCCTAGTCTCAACCATGTAGACATCAGTAACTGGTACCACCTCATCCATAAGCATATCATCCAGCTCGGGATCGAAAGTTTCTTCAGTCTCCTTTTTTCCTCAAAACCTCCCTAATTTATTATACTACTCACTAATGGGTCGATCTCCTATCACTTCCAGATCAATAGGTACGTAACCCTTATAATATATCATATAATTGATTTCCTCATCTTGTAATTTAAAAATAATGGCCTGTAACTTAAGATCATAATATGTCAAAGGCTCTACCATCAATGACTTAATCTAGTATTGGTCTTCATCCTGGGCTGTCTCTTCCCCTTTGACTATCTTGAGTCCTAGAAGCTGAGAAGTTGTGGCTAATCCGCTTATCTTCATGAAAGTCTCCAAATCTCTCATTTTCAAAGTCTCACCCATGGTCACTATGGATGGTCAACATCTCATAACCTATCTTTTTCTGAATCCAAGTGAAGAAGGATCTAAACTCATCAAAAGACTCATTCTTATGTGTCAAAAATCTAACCCAAGTAAACCTCAAGTAGTTATCGATAGTCATAAATCCATAGACTTTTCCCCCTCAGCTGGCAGTGATAATGGATCCAAAAAAAATCCATGTGAAGGACTTCTAAAGGTCTAGAGGTGCTAATGTCCTTAATGGACTGAAAAGAGGATTAAACTTGCTCCCTAGTTGGCAGGCATCACAAAGGTGGTCATTTGAGAATTTAAGCTTGGGGACACCTCTAATAAGCTCTTTCTGGGTCACTCTCTTAAGGATTTTCATACTGGCATGATTTAACCTCTTGTGCCAAAATCATAAATCATCAGCATCAATTTTTAAGCAAAATGAAACAGCACATTCAATATTATTTAAGTCAAACATGTAAACATTATTAATTCGGTTTCCCTACAAAATAATATTAATATTTAAGCTTATAAGGCAAGTATTTGCCAATAGTTTTATGATGAAGCCTTTATCTCAAAGCTGTGTGATGTTGAGTAAGTTGTGTTTCAATCCATCTGCAAGCAAAATATTTTCAATCAAAAGGTTCTTGGAGTTTCCAATTATACCTGCACCCACTACCTTCCTAGTGGTGTTGTCTCCGAGAGTAAACTTGCCTGCAGCCCTGACCTCTAACGAAATGAATTGATTAGCATCTCCAGTCATGTGTCGTGAGCGTCCGCTATCCTGGTATCACATGCTCTCACGAGGCCTTTTGTGAGAGCATGCCTACAAAATCATTAAACATCATATTTAGGACCCAAACATATTTGGGTCCCTTCTTATGGAAAGAGTAATGCAATGCATGTATGTTATACATTGAATCATGTAATTTGGGTCTCCATACCCAATATGTACTACGATGAATAGTGTATGTGTGTGAAATGTATCCTAACATGCTACTTAAAAGATATATAACACCAAAAAAAGAATTTCTTAATCTATTTGGGTAATAACGCTTCCTTTTAAAGTTATGTGATGCATGCAATGTTATTTTGTTATTTTCAAAAGTTTTGAGATTTTCTAATTTCTTAAATTCTTTTTCTAACTTAGCATGAGATAACTTCAAGGAATCATGTGCATCATATAATTCAGTATGTTTTTTGTTTAATGTATCAATCTCATCAAGTAATGATATGTGATTTCTATCGATTATAGAATGATCTTTAAGTAAAATTTTATGCTCTTTTTGCACATTTAAAAACACCAATTTTAAACTAGTATGTGAATTCATAAGTTTCCTATATGTTGTATGAATTTGTTTAGAAACTTTAAATAATTATTTGTATGTTAATTCACATACATCTTCTTAGTCCAACTGACCAAGATGATCGTCCGCCATCAAGCACAAGTTTATAGTCTCCTCTTCAACTTCAGTCTCATAGGAGTTTGATGCTGAATCCGTCCAGAATGCTTTTTGGAACCTCTTCTTATCCTTTTTGAACTTGGGTTTCTCCTCACCCTTCTTCTTGCTTGAGTTTACTTTAAGTGTAGAACAATCAGCTTTAACGTGTCCTAGCTTTCTGCATTCAAAGCAGATCATATCATTAGAATTCTTAAAAATTTTGCCGCCCCTACCTTTATTCCACTTCTGATGATTCTTGTACTTCTTCCTTAGAAAGATTTTGCATTTCCTTGTGATGAAGGCAACATCATTGCTTTCATACCTGAAAGAATAAGTGTTCGTATTGTTGGCCTTCAGCACCAAAGTTTTCTCCTTCTTTTTCTCACCTCCATCAAGATATCTTTGATTCACCCCTTGCTCATAAGCAATTAGTGATCCAAGAAAATTATTAGTAGAATAAGTATTCAAATTTTTAGATTCAAAAATCGTAGTGATCTTAGCATCAAAAGAAGAACGCAAGCATCTCAAAATTTTATTTACTTTTTCATAATGAGTTAGCTCTCTTCCTAAAGCATGCAATAAGGTGACAATTTGAGTAAACCTAGTCTACAAGTCAGAAATTGATTTAGAAGGTTTTATACAAAAATGATTGTAGTCATGCAATAATATATTAAATCTAGATTGCTTAACTTCATTGGTTCCTTCATAGTAATGCATAATCTATCCCAATTTTCTTTATCAATTGCATAAATTGAAACATGCATATAATCTTTAGATTTTAAAGCACAGAAAAAATACTTCAAACCTTTTGCATTAAGTTATGCTAAATCTCTTTCATCAAAGTCCATTCAGTAAAAGAAAGTTTTGTTTTAATGCCATTAATTTCACGAGAAAGATGTGTATAACCTTCTTTAACAAGCATCCAAATGTGATAGTCAATCAATTCTAAAAAGTAGATATGCAAGTTTTCCAAAAATCAAAAATAATATTGTCAAACAAAGGTGCTCGGGTAATAGAATACTCTTCCGCAGTATTATGATTACCAGAGTTAACCATGGATCGAAATTCAAAAGTTTTCAAAAACACAATTTTATGAATCTCGCTCTGATACCACTTGAAAGTTCATTGGGGATGTTAAGCCCTTATGAAATAGCCGAAGCTAACTAAGAGGGGGGGGGGGTGAATTAGTATTTTAAAAAATCTTTCAATCAAAAACAAAATCTAAACCAAACCAAAATTCACCACAAAAAAATTTAACATGTGGAAATTAAGTATGGAAAAATAGTAGAAAAGAAACATAGAAATTTATAGTGGTTCGGTCAACTCAACCTACATCCACTCCTCGGAGGCGCCCTCCAAGTATTACACTAAACTCAGTGTCTCTCTTTTTGCTCCCACAGCAAGGTAGAGATGCCTATACAAAGCCTCCTTTCCATCGACACTGGTGAGGCAGAGAATCAAACTCCTTTTGCTTCCTTCTAAAGCAGGAAAAGAACCTTTATTGATTGCTGAAGTGGACCTCTCTCGAACCTCCAAGAATAAGGGACGATAATCTGAGAAGATGACTAAGATCCTTGCTAGCAGCAACTTTTGTAAAACCCCTCATAAACTTCCCCTCACAAGATCCTCTCTTTATCTTCCTTTCTCTCCCTCTCCTCTATGCTCTCTCAGGTCAAGACAACAGTAAAAGATAATTTCTTGGGTACAATAAGAGCTCTTAAATAGAAGAGTTTTGAAATAGCTCTTAATTTATACAAACTAACTTTATCATCCAGGTCGATATAAATATCGTCTTGGACGATGAGAATAAATTTCACTCAATCAGCCCAGACGATTTGGGATGATCAAAAGATTTTTGTTTATATCATCCAGGCAAATACTATATCATCCTGTATGATCAGTACAAATCCTTTAATATCATCCAGATAATGGCACTGAATAGATGTCTGGACGATGCAAAAATAGCTTAATCATCCATGCCAATCTCACGATCGTCCTGGACGATTAGTTCAAATACGTGAAAATTATCAAGAGCATTGCCCTGAATTGTAGCTAGCCGATGTTGAACATCTAGAAACAACTATGGTTTTTTGAACTTATCATCTCTGTAAATCCTGAGATCGTCCAGGACGATTTGATCGAGCAATCAAAACCTTAATTGCTTTCCTTAATAACAAGATTAATTTAGATATAATTATATTTCATCGTCTAGGACGATATCCTGAATGATCTCCAAAAATAATAATACTTAAATAGATCTGGCGGCTGATTCTTTCTAAATTGAGCTTATCGTCCTGGCCGATACAAATATCATCCTAGATGATACGCTTAATGATGGTTGCCTTAACCAGGATGACTTAATTAGGATTTATATTTTTAACATATCATTCATGGTGATTTTTGGATCATCCTAGACGATGTAACCAAAAACAAAGAATGCTAAAAACAGACAGAAATGTTCTCCCATGTGTGTATATGCTAGGTTACTTAGCATCAGAAATCACATCATTTACAATAGACTCTAGAAAGGGAAAAGTTTACAAACTGACTTAGACCTAGTCTATCCAATCTTGAGCTAGTTCAATCTATAGTTTGATCTTGTGGACCTGAAAATTAATAGGTAAGGCAGTCGTAGAGAAACAGAAGTGTTTGCTATCATCAAAATCATACTCCCTGAAGCAGATTTGTAACACATTTTTGAGATGATATAGAGATTGCCACCCATCATCTGATGTCATAGTGGATGATCAATATAGTATGTTTAACTAATCATCCTATACAAATGCAAGATTGTACTAGATAATTTATACAAATACATGTACTGATCATATAGAGCAAAGGTAATCATCCTGGTTGATAGGGCTATTTTGTACTAGTCATAAAGGACGAGATGTCGATTGTCCTGGACGTTCAATTATGTAAAATTGAAAATTAGGACTTCTTTTAGAGGCTCACTATTTAAGAAATTATATTAACCATTGGGTTAATCTTTTACTATGGAGTTGATACAAGAAGGAGCTTATAAAAGGAAGAGGAGAGCTTGAGAGAGAGAGATCCTTGTCAGGGGAAGTTTGTGATGGAATCACAAAGGTTTCTCTAAGTAAGGTGTTCATCATCTTCTTCAAGTTGTTCCACTGTTTCCTTGGTGGCTTCGAGGAGATTATCTTCAACATTAGATCTAAGTTCTCTACCTACTCCTGGAGGGAGTAAAAGGATTCCCAGGTTCTCTGTCTACTCGAGGAGGGAGTAAAAGGATTTAAGATTCTCTACCTCACCGTATTGGTGAAAAGATTTTGTAAGGGCTTCTCCACCTTACTGTGATACCAAAAGAAGAGTCACTTTAGTTTAGTGCAAAACTTTGAGAGAGAGTCTCCATGAAGTGGATGTAGGTCAGATTTGACTGAACTACTATAAAGTTAGTGTTTTCTTTCTTTTTTACTTTTTTACTGTATTTTATTTTTGTGATTTCTTCTATGATTGAAATATCTAATTATATTATTATTCTGAAATTTGGTTTTTTTTTTTCATCAAGAGTTATTATGTCATTTTAAAGTATTTAAAAAGATTAAAAAGATTTTCTTTTTATTTAAGATTTTTTTTAAACTACCAATTCATCCCGTCCCCCCTCTCTTGGTGAGCCTTGGGCAAATTCTTTATGTTTTAACATCCTTCACAGAATTTTAGTTTACTCGGCTCAGTTTTCTTACTAGACCCCCCTAGTCTCAACCATGTAGACATCAGTAACTGGTACCACCTCATCTATAAGCATATCACTTCTTTACTCTCCTTTTTTCCTCAAAACCTCCCTAATTTATTATACTACTCATTAATGGGTCGATCCCCTATCACTTCCAGATCAATAGGTAAGTGACCCTTATAATATATCATATTATTAATTTCTTCATCTTGTAATTTAAAAATAATGGCCTGTGGCTTAAGATCATAATATGTCAAAGGCTCTACCATCAATGACTTAATCAAGTATTGGTCTTCATCCTGGGCTGTCTCTTCCCCTTTGACTATCTTGAGGCCGATAGTCAGAAGGGTGGTGTTCTCTATAAAATGAGGTACATCTACCACAAAAAAAGGTGCAAGAGCTTGGAGGGTGACCACTTCCACATCATGTAGAGTATGAGTCCTCAGATCCCTAAGTAGTGAGTCTGAGGATATTAGGAAAAACTTGGGAAAGGGTGTCGGGGACATTAACAACAACATGGAGTGGATCAATAATAGGAACATCGAAGGAAGTAACAACTAGCTCAACTTGACTAAGAACTGGACTAATTGAACCAACAATTGGACCAGCTGAACTGATAGTTGGGTCCACTAAAGTGTGAACAACACGAGTTGGAATCTATGAGGTCCTAATGAAGACTGAGGTGGCTAAATTACAAGTGACGAGACATCAACTCTTATAATCTTCTAAGGGACATGTTTCATCTTTGGGGACTTGGACTTCTTATCGTTGACTTTAGCTACCCCTTTAAATTCAAAATCTTCCTTGATCTTGACTACCATTGAGGCCAAATTTGGAGATTTTTATAGGGGAACTGGTAGTTTGCTTATAGAATGATGGCCTCTCATAGATTCAATAAGTACTATACCCTCTTTTTTAGAGGATGAAGGGCATGGTATCAAGTGATAATCATCAACAAACATAAAAGTTGCTGGCTGTCTCACAAACTTCTTGTTTCTTTTAATAGGCTGGAGAGTCAAGTTCTTAGCATCAAAAGTTTCCTCCTTTAAGATCACTTTTTTAAAATGGTGGGAGATAACTCCTTTCAAGTGTTTAACATACTGCTCCTTTGTCTCCCCTTCCAGAGTAGCACAAGTATGAATAAAGTTTCTCAACATTCTTGTCTTTTGTAGTTTCTTTTCCTTAGGAGTCCTTTTGGTTGAGTAATTAACCAAGCATGGTGGGATACTAGCTATCCTAGCCACCCACTCCTCCCCAATAGTAGTAGCTAGGAGGTGAAAGCGACTCTCCTAGAGGGGTGGAGAAGAAGCAGGAATTGGAGAAGAAGAGGAATAGGTATATCCTCAATGGCCTTTGGCTCTACTTGGGTCAGGGTCTTAACTTCAATAACCTTTCTTGACTTAGCTATTTTTCTCCTAACTCTCCTCAAATAGTTCATCTTCTTATTCTCACTAGTGAAAGGGATAGCAGAATATGCCTCTTTCTCAAAAATAGACTTTGCTTCAGGGGCCTTAATAGTGACCTCTGACCCTCCTTCCTTCTCACTACGATTAAGGGGGCAGGCCCTGATCCCAACACTAACTCCAATACAAGGCTGTTAACCTCAGTAGCAGTCAAATTAAGCATGTTTCCCCTATTTAATGATAACTCAACTATATTGAAACCCAAACTAAACTGAATCTTATTTCCCATATCACTCTGCTCACATGTGAAACCTCTCTCAAAATTGAAAAGCAGCTTGCCGACCATTGATTTATGTTTGAATTTCTGAAATTGAAGAAAAGAATTGGAATTAGGAACCTTTGAAATGAAATTTAGAAAATCATATTGGACCTTACATTCCATCATATATGCTGAGTTATGGGATTTTTAATCCTATATATGATGATAGAAATAAAGGTTGGTTATGAGTTTGAGAGAAATTGATCTTCACAACATATACTATACCACAGGAAGATGTTATAGGATAGTATATGATGGTGTAAATTTCAGATTTAGAGTGAAAAGGAATTTTGGAAATATCTTGATTTAGAAAATGATGATGAATTTTATTTAAATTTTGAAACACAATAGATCGGGTCTTCATCAAACCCGAAGGCTTACAAAATGGGTAGAAAATTCAAGAAGGTTGTTCTCTTTAGTCTTCCACAATGTCAAAGCTGGAAATTTGAATACTTGGGGATATTGAAAGGAAGTTCGAGGGGACTCCTCATAATTTTAAAACTCCACATATTGAGTTAGCCTCAAAGATATGAGTTCATAAAATTAGTAAGGAGATTTTAAAAATTAATTTGAAACTACTGCCCGCCAATCAACCCGGGGGAAGAAGGTCAAAATTCAATTTCTTTTACTAATGTCTCACCTCTCTTTTGACATGAAATTAAAATTTTGATGTTGGCTTAGATTAAACAAGGAAGAAATGGGTAAAACATCTAATAGAAGGAAAGTTAGTTAAGGCTACTGATAAAATAAAAAATTTTCATTATTAAAGATGGAGAGGGAGATTATGTACCACCGGGCGTGTCATTTTTTTGTTGGTATTGAAAAGTGGGTTTGCCTTGAAATGTGCAAAATAAATCTAAATTAAGTTTTTTTTTAGAAAATCAAGAATTAAATTTAAATTTCAATTTTGAAGTCGAAGAGATCATTAGGAATAATATATCACCTCGAAAGGCGAAGATAAAATCTCCTAACAATTTTAGACCTGAAATTGTATATTTTCTCCTGAATGTTGTAGCCAAATTTAAGGGAGAAACACAAATGACCCTGGAGGTTCTAAATGAAGTCCAATCAAATATCTGACTATGATAATCAAGAGAAATGATTGTTAATTTTATATTTGACTTTATGTTAACAAATGATATATTTCCCCAAGTGGAGAAAATATCATCTGTTAGTAAAAATTTGATTATGATAATGACAATCATTATAAGTTTGATTTCCCAAAAGAAATATTAATTGAGTTTAGAAAAATTAATGTGGGTTCTAAATCTTCTACGAGCGAAAGCCGTCATAGTTAATTACATCACGGGAAATTGAAGTCCCTTAAAAATACTCTCAATTAAAATAATAACAGAAATTTTATTTAAAGATTTTCTAGGAGTGATGTCAAAGGAGGTGAATCTAAAGTTTTAATAAGGATTGGATTGAATTTTGAACACTTATTTATAGAGTTAATGGAAGAGAGGTAGGAGACACTTTAGGATTTTGAAACAATTCAGAAGTCTCAACCTAATTTAAGTGTTGAGTTTTCAAATTTGGATTATGAGAGAGTTTAGTTTGAGTTGGTTGATTTATTAAAAATTTGGAATTACATTTTTGCATGTTGGGGTCTTGCGATTAAGAATCTACCCCATATCCTAAATCTAAATTGGGAACCAAATGATGGTTATCCAAACCTAACTGATGAAGTGCAAAACCTAAACTTACCCCGATCAAGATTGGGTAGCCAACTAATCACATAATCAATTTTAAATTTATGAGTCCAATCATTTTATGAAAGAGTGGTTGGGATATTTTTATTAAATGTTTTTGTTTCTAGGAGTTAGGACTAGCATCTATAGCTTTTCCTAATTGGTCCCTTAACTTATATAAGGTAAAAAAAGCTTAAGATAAATGTAATTAAAATTTTAGACCATTCTTTAATTTTTTACTAATGCAATGCATGTAAATTGACTTGATAAATACTTAAAATTGAATGAAGCAGTTTTAAAAAGGCTTAAAAATAGGTATTATCCTAAACTTTTCATAGATTCTCCTTGACAGATATGCACCATCATAGGTTGGGTGGTCTACTAAAACCCGTAGGTGGAGAGGTGCTTAACAAAAGGAAAGAATAATGCATCAAAAGTGCTTATACAAACTCCCGTTGGTCCCGGGCTTACTTCTTAGATAGTTAGAGTTTCTATGTTATCTAAAAAGTTTATCTAGATTTTGAGTAGAAAAAAATTTTTAGTGCCCTCACGAGCCTCTACATATCCAGGCTAAAATAAAATTGGTACACATATGCCAAAAAACTAAGAAAAGTAAGCAAGATCCTATACATTAGAAAAGTAAATCAAACATTAATAAATATAATTAATTCCTCAAAATAATGTCTATAAGCGAATGCCCCATTTATTACAACCCACAATTATAGAAATTAAAAATGGTCAGGCACCACTAACCACAAATCTGGATTCTAATCATTAGACAAATGCAAGTAGACTTTGAGTGGGATACTCTTCTATCTTTAACTCCTCGGTCTTCTCCTCTTCGAGCTCCTTGGAATTTTCATAGCTGGATACCCAAATGGGAAAGAAAACTCTACCACTGAGGGGGAGGTTATTCTTCCCAATTTGGGTAGTACATTGATCCAAAATTGAGCTTCCAAATAAAAAAAGACTATCCCCCTGAAGGGTATCCTTTCCTCTTTTAAATTTAGTTATGGGTATGAGTATCCAAAACACAAAGGCTCTCTCACACAACTCTTAACTTTTAAACAAATTACATTGATATAAAATGTAAAAATCTAGACTCTCCTCTAGGATTATTCTAAGCATTTAAATATAAATCAATATGAAGCATTTATAAATAATAAAATTAAACACTTAATCTAGCCATACTTGGTCATGCTCTTATTTATTTGAGGGCTAAACAAGCTAAAGCACATGTTGCATCTATAATAATTATATTTATTTTTTAACCCCCTTTTATTGTCCTACATGAGCACGACCACATGCATAAAACTTAGCGAGTAACCAAAACGATCCTAACCTAAGAGTAAGATATCATCCATCACTTTATCAATTCATAGAGTACATCAAAAGTAAATAAACATTCACATCAAATATTTCAATCACAACATGCAATGAAATCTCAGAAAATTAGGCACACAGTAGTAAAGTTAACACCGACTAGCCTAAACTAGAGTAGGTTGTCCTAACAATCCATCTAAAGTGTGTATAAAAGGTTATGAGGCTGGGTTAGATCCAAGCTGGGTTGTTTGTTAAAGTTATCTAATGCTTGACTTTGTTAAAGGTCGAAGGAAATATTTATATTTAAGACTAAAGTTTAATATGTTACAGCTTAATTGAAGATAGGTTTTAGGGATTGATTGATTGAGTGAGTTTAATTATTTAAATATTAAAGAGTTAATTTGTTTTAATTAATTTGATTAGTGGCTAATTTCAAAAGTTAAATTAATTCAAGTTTTCTATCAACTGGTTCATAGCATAGTGCTAAAAGGTTCGAGGAACACATAACCCCGCAGCTCATAGTAGTCCATCCTAAAAACCTCATCCCTCGTGTGGTTATTGTATATTAAAATGTTTGTTGAGTATTTTATTAACAAAATGAAATTTTTTGGAATTTTAATAGATTACTAGATTTTAAGAATTATTTAATATCATTAATTAAGGGTCCAAAAGTTGGCTTTTTAAATTAAAGTTAATTTTAAAGGTTTCAGACTTTCAATAAATAATAGACCATATGATTAGTAGTCAGACCATTAGTTTGGTTAATTTGGAGTTTTTTTATGAAAAAGTATGATTTTTTTAAGTTTTGACCAGGTTTTAAACTACGATTGATCGTAAAGTTGATTTTTTGACTTTGACCAAATTTTGGAAGTTTAACATTTTTGCAAAATACTAGATCCTAAATGGAGTTGAATGACACTAAGTTTGGTTAATTTGGAATTTTCTACAATTAGTTATGATATTTTAAAGTGTGGTTAATTAATTATTTTAAAAATTAGCTATTTAGGAAGGTTTTGATTATTTTGATCCAAACTTTGTGGAATCACCCCCAAAGGTTAGGGATGACCTATAGGAGTGTTTCCAAGTGTTTGCAAATTATTTTAAATTTTAATAATTTAAAATTAATTATTAATTTTTTACAAAAAGTCAAATTAAGTACAAATTAGAGGGCTGATGATGGGGGATTTTATTTTTCCTAGGTCGAAGACTAAATTATCGTATGTATGATCTATTAATTGTATTTTTTGGATTTAAATTAGATTTATTATAATATTTTTATTTTTTTAAGTCCCTAAAAGGGTAGAATTTTGACATGTTTAATTTTTGGACCCAAAGGACTCTAAATTTAATCAAATTGAAACTTATGATACAAGATGTCACTATATTTGAGGTTGCCAAGTTTCAATCCTATTGGGTTGTTTGTATAATTTCCTAAGAATTTTCTAAGTCATCTCGACTACATCCTTAATTATTTTCCTAGGTGTCAATAGAGTTTAATTGGGCTTAAAATTTTGTTTAACCCTGGTACATATGCAATCACAGCACAAACATTATGCACCCTAATTCTAAAGACTTCAAGAGTTATGAATTTTCAAATTTTGGATCCAAAATGAACCCATTAATTTGAAAATTCATATCTAAGCAATTTATTGGGTATCTGATCTTAAGAAAATTACAAAATATGACTAAGATAACCAAAATTCTTCACCAAAATTTGGAACCTAATTAACCACTATATTGTGAGAAAATCAAAAACAAATTTCCAACAAAGTAATATCTCACAGTATAGTGACCAAATTGGCTCAATTTTAATTTTAATAAATATTGCATTAAAGTTTCTTTCTGGTGATACCAAGAAAATCCAATTTGCTGAAAAATTCAATTCATTATGAATATTTAAAGTTTATAAGCATTTTGGATATTGTTTAATCCAATTTCAATCATTAGCTATCGGTGCCAATCATTGCCAATGATTGGTATCAAAATAACAACCGTACGTAGCATGCTGATGCATGGAAAAATATGATTTGCCATTAATCCACATCGACGCTCCATCAAGGCCATTGATTCAATAGTGGAATGAACCAATGGCTGAGATGCTACTATATAGGCACATGCAGTACAAATTAACATGCAATTAAATCCATGCAGAGATAATGCAAAGTCAAGCTAGTCCTGAGCTGTCTACTCTTGATGAGAGAAAAATTGGATAGTTATGATTAATCAACAGATTATAGTTCAAAAAAGTGCTAAAAATTCAAATGCTCATAACTTTAAAAATACCCATCCAAATCAAACAAAATTTGAAACACAGCTTGAGGGGAAATTATCTTGTAATGCCTAATGTTTCCAGGCTCCATGATTTATAGATTTTTTGTACTTTTAAATTTAAGTTCTACTTAAAATGAGAAATTCTTATAATCTAGAAAGCAGATATTTTAGATCTTTAACCCATGTTATTCCTGATGATGTCCTCTATAAGTTTATTGATGACTACAAGAGCTTTTGACAGCTGGATTTGAAGTTACTAAAGAGAGATAAGTTTCTCTCACTAAAATGGTGTAGAGAAGCTTGGGAAGGCCTTGGAAATAGCTGGAGAAGATGGAGATGAGTTTTTTCTTAGAGTGGAGGTTGTTGGAGAGTTGGGGGAGAGTGAAAAATGAAGAATCATCCCTTAGGTCAAGTTTTCCCCCACTTTACACTTGGCTTTTGGATTAGATGGTTGAGATTTAATTTGGGGGGGATTGGATCAATGACAAGTGTCCCCAAGGCTGCTAAAAATCAAAAGAGGGGGTTAGAGTTCAGAAGGGCCTCTCTTTGTCCATGAGGAGGGGGGCCACACCATTTTCCCCCATTTGGGTAAACCAATGCTTAGCATGGCTTGAAGAGCTGGTTTGAGGTCTTTTAGAGAAGGAAATGGTCTAGAATGTTTAATCAGTTTGTAGATCAAGACATGGATTTCCAAGGTGGCTTGGTTATGTGGCCATAAATTGGCCTCTTTCTCAAGGGTTCAAAGGCAAAGTGGGTTGATGACTTTTTGACCTATTAACCAATCAATGGTGATTGGGATAGGTCTTGAGAAGGTCTAAGGAGCTATAGGAAATTATTCCATGAGATTTGGAGTAAAGGGATAGGAATTTTGAGCAAATAAATGAAATTGGATAGGGTTTTAACACCTCCAAATGGGTTGAACAAGTCAAACCTAGGGAGATTTTACTTGAAAATCTTTAGAAGTATTTGGAATGTCAAATTGAGTGATTTTGACTTGAAATGGATTCAAGCATTGAAATTGACATTAGTGTTGGTTAAGGGTTAATTTGGTCAACTATGATTGACATGGTCAACCTGGTCAAATCATCGGCTGAGTTTGAATCAAATAAAGACAAAAGAGTGTTTTGATATTAATGGAGGTTGTCCCATGCATTGGTGAGGTAATTTGGATTGAAATTGACATTTGAAACCTTAAGGGGTATTTTGGGCAACCTTGGTTGATTTGGTCAACTAGGTCAAACCAAGACTTAAGTTTGGGTCCAATGGATTCCAAATAGTATCTAGGATCCATTGGGATAGGTTTTGGAAATCGATATGGGAAGACCATGTTAAATTTTGAGGAAAAGACCAAAAACCCCTTAAAGGGTATTTTGGTTATTTTGACCCTTGGTCAACCCTCAGTCAAATTGGGTCCAGGAAAGTGTATGTTATTGGTCAAAAAGTCATAACATAGGTAATGGATATCATTGGAAGGTTTCGAATGGGTCCCAATGTTACAAATATTGTCCCAAGTACAATAATTGTGATGTTAACAAACATTATTTTCTCTTTGATATTGCTATTATTATATATCTATTTATTTTGCCCTGCTTACTAATCTTTCAGGTTCATAAGTTCACTTGTTATACAAATTATCTCAAGATCAAGAAGATTAGGGTCAAGAAGTCCATGTAAAATTTGAAATGATCCGATTGTTCAGGATGATTATTGATGATCAGCATGGATAATAGAGAACATGCATGGGATGATATGGCATCGCCACCTATCATACTGATGATTACAATAGTTTTTCAACTAGTTAAAAAGGATGATTGACCCTTCTCATACTAGATGACAGAGAATTGCATGGGATGATAAGGCATCATCGAGTATCATACTAAAATAAGTTCACTAATTTTATACAAATCATCCAGGACTATATTCTAATTGTCTTGGGTAACCCATCTATTTATCTTGAACTAATCATACATGGCAATGCAATTCATACCGGCTAAATTAGTATTTTTGATCTAATTTTATAGGATGATTGTATAATCAAATTAGATGATCAGTGTCGCTAGATTTAAAATTAGGGCTTTTTTATGGCTCTCTATTTAACATCTTATATTATCCTTGAGATAATCTTTTGTTGTTGGGTTGACCTAAGGGAGAGCTTAGAAAAGGAAGAGAGGAGAGCTTTGAGAGAGAGATTCTTATGAGGGGAAGTTATGTGGGATTCATAAAGGTTTCTCCAAGCAAGGTTTCTACCATCTTCTTCAGGCTTCTTCCTTAGTTCCTTAGTGGATCTAGGGAGACTTTAATCAGCATCAGATCCAAGGTTCTCTATCTATTCTAGGAGGGAGTAAAAGGATTTCTAGGTTCTTTGCCTACTCTAGGAAGGATTAAAAGGATTTTTAAGTTCTCTACCAACTTCAGGAGGAAATAGAAGGATTTAAAGTACTCTGCCTCACCAGGTCGATGGAAAGATTTTGTAAGGACTTCTCCGCCTTGCTGTGTGGGAAAAAGGAGAGAGAATACTTTTATTGTGATACTTAGAAAGGAGTTTCTGGGAGTGGACGTAGGTTAAGTTGACAGAACTGCTTTAAATCTGATGTGTTCTTTCTATTTTCTTTTTCGTATTTAATTTTCAAATTTTTCTGTGATTGGTTTTGTCTTTGAAATCTTTGATTTTTGCTATTATGAAATTAGTTTTACTTTCGCATAAATTATTTATTTTAAAATATAAAAAAGATTTAAAAAAAGTTTTCTTTTTGCCTTAAGTAATTTTTAATTCATCCCCCCTGGTTATCCTTAGGCTAGTTCATATTGGTTAAACAACCCTCATGAACTTTCAAGATGTATCAAAGTAAGATTCATAAATTAAGTTTTAGAAAACTTTTGAAAAAGATCTATGGAAAACTTTGGTAATCATAACACTGCGGAAGGATATTCAATCACTAGAAAATCTCTTTTTAACAATATTCCTTTGATTTATAAAAAACTTGCATATCCACCTTTTTGTAATCAATTAATTATCACTTATGGATGTTAGTTCATGATGAATATTTTGTACCATTTTTTAATTAACTGTCACTCTAATTGAAATACACTTTTTTGAATGGAGTATAGATGGCAGAGATTTAACCAAATTGAATGCCAAATGTTTGAACTATTTTTTATATGCTTTAAAATCTAAAGACTGCATATGTGTTTCCACTTGTATTATTGTTAAGAAGATTTGGGATAAACTCTGCATTACATCTAAAAGAATAAAGTGAAACAATATAGATTAAATATTCTTCTTCATGATTATGAACTTTTTTGTATGAAACCTAGTGAAGAAATTACTGAATTATATATTAGGTTTACTCACATTGTTACTTTCCTGCATGTCTTAGGAAGAAAGAGGTTACAAATTATTAAAAAGGTAACAAAATTCTTTGTTTCTTACCTTCTTTCTATGATGCAAAAATCACTGTCGTCATTAAATCTAAAGATATAAATGTTTATTCCATTGATAACTTACTTGGGAGACTCATTGCCTACGAGCAAGGAGTGAGTCAAAGGCAGCTTGATACAAGTGAAAAGAGAAAATTTTAGTCTTAAAGGCTAATAATTCTGACAATGACTCTTTTAGATAAGATGATAATGATATTGCATCGATGACTATGTAATTCAAGAGCTTTTTAAAGATAAAACAAAAATGTCATCAACAATGGAATAAAGTTAAGAATGGTAGAAAATTTAAAAATTTCTTCTAAAACTATATACTTTGAATGCAGGAAGCTAAGGCACCTGAAGTGTGATTACCCATCTCTTAAAGCTCATCAAAGTAAAGAGAAGCGTGAAGAAAAAGACAAATTCAAGAAGGGTAGGCAAATGACTCAAAAAGCTTTTTACATAGACTCAACATCAGACACTTCTGAAATTCAAGCAAAAGAGGAGATAACTAACATATGCTTATAGGCAGATGATCATCTTGAATATTCTGATCAAGAGGAGGTATGTGATCTTACTTATGATAAATTATTTAGTTTCTAAAAAAATTCATATTGTATAGGAAGCTTAAAAAATGACATACTATCCTTAAATCTGACTTTTTAAATATGCAGAAAGAGCTTGAATGCCTAAGGAAAGAACATTAAACTCTGGATAGTAATCGTATGGCTTTGTTAGATGAATTTGATATTTTAAAATTATTCTAAATTAACTACTGAGAATGATTCCTTGAAAATATTATATATTAAATTAGAAAATGCAAACAAGAGATTAGAAACTCTTGCATCTAAATTATATAATATGGAGCATGCATTGAAAATTAAAAATTCAATTCCTGAAAGTGTAAATTAATTTTTACAAATCAAAATAAAGGCTATCAAATAAAATAAAAATCCACCTACAGTTGAAGAGTTTCAAAATTCAACATCAATGCAAGCATCATTCAAACCTAGGAAGAGGCTCAATAACCCAAATAGATTAGTAAATCCTTTTCTTAGTGTTAGATAATTTTTTTGTGGCATGCTAAGACAAATCTCCCACACTTGTATCATTCACCGTATAACACATTTGGTGTGGAATCCAAAATTTCAAAATTTACAATATAACATACATGCATTGTATTATTCTTTCTATAAGATGGAACCCAAACTT
Source organism: Dendrobium catenatum (assembly GCF_001605985.2). NCBI lineage: Eukaryota > Viridiplantae > Streptophyta > Magnoliopsida > Asparagales > Orchidaceae > Dendrobium > Dendrobium catenatum. Next base: position 540,912 of record NW_021319884.1, on the reverse strand, counting down.
GTTTGGGTTCTCAAATATAACATCTTATGATTTTATAAGGATGCTCTCACCGAAGGCATCATAATAGTATGTGTTACATGGATAGTGGATGTTTAAAGCACATGATTGGAGATGCAAATCAATTTATTTTGCTAAAGGCTAGGGCAAGAAGCAATGTGATACTTGGAGATAATATCACTAGGAGGTTGATGGGTCAGGTATAATTGATCTCTATAAAAAATTTATTATTGAAAATATTTTACTAGTAGATGACTTGAAATATAACCTAGTTAGCATAAGCTAGCTTTGTGATAAAAAATTTAGCATTAAATTTTTGTCTACAAGCTAAACGATTAGCTTAAATGGAAATACTATATCACAAGAAAATAAAATTAATAATGTTTACATACTTGAGTTAAAATGTGTTGAATCTGCTACTTCTTTTGTTTATTGCTGATGAATCGTAGTTGTGGCATAGAAGATTATGTCATGTAAGCATGAAAGACCTTCAAAAAATTACCTAAAAAGACTTAGTGAGAGGAATTTCCAAACGAGATTTTACTAAATATAACATATGTGATGCCTATCAATTAGGGAAATAAGTTAAATCCTCCTTCCACTCAGTAAAGGCATTAACACTAGTAAACCCTTAGAAGTCCTTCACACGGGTCTCTTTAGATTATCAGCACTATAAGCCTAGGAGGGAAATTCTTTGGATATGTGATGTTGATGATTATTTGAGGTTTACTTGGGTTAGATTCCTATCTCATAAAAGTGAATCATTCGAGGAATTTAGATCATTCTCCACTTGGATTCAAAGAAATCTAGGTTGTAAAATTCTAATAATTTATAGTAATTATGGTGGATAATTTGAGAATGAAAAATTTAAATATTATTGTAAGGAGCAAGGGATAGATCACCATTTTTCATCTCTTAGAACCCCTCAGTAGAATGGGGTTACTAAAAGAAGAATAGAACCCTGGTAGAAGCCACTAAAGTAAAGTTAACTGAATACTCACTTCCTAAATGCTTTTGGAAAGAGCGGTGAATACATCTTGTTATATTCTAGTAGGATAAATATTATATCCAAGCTGAACTAGACACCGTATAAAATTCTTAAGGGTAGGATACCCAACCTCTCTCACGTTCATGTCTTTGGTTGTAAAGTATTCATTTTTAATAATGGGAAATCATTACTAGAAAATTTTGACCTCAAATCTGATGAAGGAGTATTCCTAGGTTACTCAAATATTGGGAAATCTTATAAAGTTTTTAATAAAATAATACTAGTAATAGAGGAGACCACTCATACTGTATTTGATGAATCTAATATTTTTGGAGGGTCTAGGGTATAAGAAGAAGAAGAAGAAGAGATTATAGAAATTACTTAAGGATTAGAATCAACCACTCTAGAGGAAAGGGTAGAAACTAAAAATACACTACCTAGAGAATAGAAATATTTTTCAAATCATCCTAAAGAACTAATCTTAGGAGACTCATCTAAAGGTGTTTGAACTAGGTATGGACTTAGAAAAGAAGTAAACCACTCTACTTTCATTTTAATGAATAAACCCAGCAACATAAATCAAGCCCATCTGATGAATTTAGATTCTAGTCATATAAGAAGAGTAAAATCAATTTATGAAGAATGATATTTGGAAACTTGTTGAAAGACATAAGGATAAGAGTATGGTTGGAACTAAATGGGTTTTCAAAAATAGAATGAATGATTTTGGTGTAGTAGTTAGAAAGAAAACAATATTAATGGCTATGGGGTACAATCATATAGAAGGAATTAATTTTGAAGAGACTTTTGCCCCTATAGCTAGATTAGAAGCCATTAGTGTGCTACTAGCCTTTGCTTTCTTTAAGGGATTCAAATTGTACCAAATGGATATCAAAAGTGTCTTTATTAATGAGGTAAAAAAAAGATGTGTATGTTGAACAACCCCCAAGCTTTGAAGATTCATAATTTCTTATTCATGTGTTCAAATTAGAAAAAGTATTATATGGACTAAAATAAGCACCATGATATGGTATGAAAGCTTTAGCACATTTCTACTTGAATGAATCTTTATTAAGGGGAGCGTTGAAACCACCTTGCTTCTAAAAAAGTAAGGAGATGAATCACTCATTATTCAAATTTATGTTGATGATATTCTATTTGGATCTTTTGAAAAAAATCTTTGTGATGAATTTTCAAAAATAATGAGTAAGGAATTTGAGATAACTATGATGGGAGAACTAACCTACTTTCTTAGATTCAGCAGCATAAGGTAAAAGGATGAAGAAATTTTCCTTAGTCAATCAAAATATATTAAGGATATCCTTAAGAAATATGAAATGGATAAAGCCAAGCCAATTAACACTCCCATGAGTTCCACTATTCAGATAAATAAAGATTTAAATGGAAAATTTGCTAATCAAAAGAAATATAGAGGAATAATTAAATCACTTCTTTACTTGACTGCTAGCATACCTGATATTATGTTTAGTATTTCTCTATGCTAGATTTTAGGCTGATCCAAGAGTCCCACTTGACTGCTGTTAAGAGAATTCATAGATTTGTTTTAAAAATTCAAGACATAGGAATTTGGTATCCTATGTATAGAACCTCATTTAAAATCATACTATATTTTGATTCGGATTTTGTAGTATGCTGATTTCATAGAAAAGATACTTCTGGAACATGTTAATTCATATGATTGTCCTTTGTCTCCTAGTATAGTAAAATACAGAACTCAGTTGCCATGTTTACTGCTGCAGTTGAGTACATAGCCTTACGAAGTTATATGACCTAGATCCTTTGGTTAAAGCAACAAATTCTAGATTTAGGACTTTACCATGTAACCACTGAAAACCAACTTACTGATATATTTACAAAATCATTAGCCTTTGAAACTTTCAGCATCTTAAGAACTAGATTAGGTGTAATATATATTAGTTCTTGAAATCGATGCTTTTTATTTGTGATGTTTTGTTTTTATTTTATTTGTATGTATGTCTCTGTTTATATTTTTTTTTCTTTTTCAATTATTTTTTCCTTAGTATTTTAAAGAATCAGATCAATGCTCACTTTTGATATTGAATTTTTAAATTACATTTTTTCCTTGCTTTTGGCTTTAGAAATTAGTAATAAAATAGTTAAAAGAAGAAAATATGATGACTGTCACTCTTCCTCTAATCCTTTAGTGGTGTATTTTTTACTTGAATCAAGATCTATTTCAAATTAAAAGTTAGACTTTGAAATAGAGATTTATTTTTTCTTCCTATTTATCTCATATAAATAATGTTTCAAGTCAATGAACCGCTTTCATGTTTTTTTAATCAAGTTGTTGCATTTATAATATGTATATAATTCTTTTTATAGTTTACTCTTCCATATATTAGAAAGTGAGTTTTTCTTCGCTTAATCATAGGAAGTGAGTTTTTAAAGGTTTTGAAAGGAATCAAGCTTATAAAAATGCTAAGAGGCACAAAATGAGGACAAAATTAAAAAGATGCACAATGATTGTAAAATAATTACAAGACACAAAGTGTATCAAAAATTAAAATATGTGCAAAGTGCACCAAATAATTGGAAAGGCAACACAAAATGAGCTCACAAAAAAAATAAACTTCCTTCTTTTCTAAATCTTTAAATTTTAGAAAAATTTATAAGACGGTTGATATCTTTAGACACTTAAATTTGAAAATCATAATTTTTTGTTAATTGCTCTGCAATATTATTCTATCAGATATTATTGTGAAACGATGTTTGAAAAGATCACTTTTACTATCTAATTTCTTTTCTGAATTAGATTTTTTTCAAAAAAGAACTTTGACCTATAAGGAGTCCGAGCTAGGGTTAACAAGATCGGTTTTCTACTATTTCTAGATTTTAGTATTGTCTATTCCTTCCTTACTAATTTTAAACCTACTTACAAGGAAAATTTATCATTTATTGGAGTTGATCATTTTTTAAAATTTATTTAAATTTTTATTTATGACTGATTTTGGATTATTTTTATTTTATATTTTTTATATTTCTATTTTTATTTTGAAAACCTCTTGATCATCACATTCTATCTCTTGAATTTTTTAATTTTTACTTACATCATCTAGGATGATGCACATCTTCCTATACAATCTTAATAGAAATTCCAATCACCAATCATTACACATCCAATGGCTAAACTGAATCAATTATTGGTGATCATACTGGAAAACTTTCATTTCATCATGTACGATCCACATGGAAAAAAAGGATGGATGATTTCAATGAAGTCTGTATGTTTATTTTGTATGAAGTAATAAGTCAAAGATCGTATAGGCTGACTCCTCGGGATGTTTTCCATCTATCTAATTGTCCTATATAATATCGTATCATTCTAGATGATATGACCAACTTTTTTTACTAATCATCTAGATGAATTGATTGCACCTAATTGTCCTGGATGATCTCACTATCATCCTTTACGATCTAGCTGATTCTATATAAACAACCTGAATTTAACCTTTCTTCTTCGCTCAAATATTTCCAATACTTCTTCCCTCTCACTTAAGATCTAAATCTTTGTAATGGATGGAGGCAAGCAGTCTCGATCAATTATTGGAAGTTCCTCCTATGTCAAGTCGATCTAATATTTACTGAGTCAGCTAATGAAGATGCCTACAACAAATATAAGGATGCCCAAATCACTCCCTCCAAAATCATCAAACAAAAGGACATCCACTTTTAAGTACTACCTCTGTTCACTCATAGCACTCTCACCTTCATGCTTACACTTGCTTATCCCTTTTGTTCTAAACTACTTTTTGAGTTTTTTGTTAGCCTTTTATTGAATAGTGAGGGTACTATCCTCCAATCTCTTATTAATAGGCATCCAGTAGAAATTACCTACCAAGACTTTCATAATTTTTTACACATGTCCACTACTAGTTATAAAATTCACACTTTATCTGCAAATCATGAGTTTGATTGGACCACTATCAACACCATCTTTAGGAAATCCAATAGTAAGTTCCACATTACCTAGGTTAGCACTAGTTTAGGATGCCCACATCATTCAGCACATACTTAAAAACTCTATCATTCCTAAAGCTTGTGATTGACTCAACATTACTCTTATTTTTGTTCTTGATAATTACTTCATAATAGCTCAAATAAACTTTAATGCAGCTGATCTTTTAATTTGTTACCATTCATAACTGACCTGGATTAGAGATCCTAAACATAAGAGAATATCCAATCTGATCTTAAGACGCATCATAGCTTTTTTCATAGAATCCAAATACAACTTCTAATTTCCTATACCACTGAATCATTTCATAATCTTCTATTTTGATACCTCCTTCCATTTCATTCAAAATGCCTCTCACCGCCAGGCTCACTATTAAGAAGTAGATAAACATAATGAAGGCCCAACACCTATTCCTACACCTATCACTATCCACCAGTAGTCCTAGATAAATTAGCTGGTTGAGAGGTTTGACCAGTAGGAGTCTAGGTTTAACTCCTATGTAGCCGCGTAGGAGTAGCAGCATGCCCAAGACTTAGCTCACTTTATGCCTACCTAGCCAAGCAACAGTAGCAGCATTAATAGGATATGTTCTGATTTGGGGAGCAGTTTGCTTCCATTTATAATTTCTTTCAACTACCACTACCACCTCCTCCACCTAATCAGGGTGGTCCTTTTTCTATCTTGCTTCTTGTTTTTAATTTATTTTGATTGTTCCTATATCTATTTTGTTCTTTATGTGATATTTTTTATATGTCATTTGCTTCTCAATTATTTTCTCCTATTTGTGATGTCAAAAGGGGGGTAGAAGTTTATTATTAGTTACATGTATATTTTGCTTTAATGAAGTTTATTTTTTAATCGGTGTTTAGTTTATTTTCCACTTAGTGTGTCTTTTTAGTGTTTACTATTTTCCATTTTCTTTTAAAATAAAAAATATCAACAAAAAAATTTTACTCCCCTTTAGAAATTCCATCCTCTAAGGGGGAGTTTCAGAGAATGTCAAAGGGCTTTAAAATTTTTAATAATAATATTTCTCATCATAAAAATGGGGGAGATTATTATAAATCTGGGCCCAAATACTATAATTTTGATAATGACAAATATTATTATTTCTTTTCTATCATTATTACTTCATATTTATTTTATTTGTCCTTGTTAATAACCTTTCAGGTTGATAAGTTCACTTATAATGCTAATCAGCTCAAGATTAGGTAGATTAGGGTTGAGTCTATCCATATTTTTTTAGTCAAGTCATGTATCTGGTAGACCCCAAGCTAAGTAACCTTGCATACACATACTCTAGGGAGTGGTTTCGTGAGTTAGAGAAATTTTCTAATTTTTGATCTAATCATATAGGACTATTTCTATCATACTGGATAATCAATTAAAAATAAAAAAATCCAAATTAAGGCATCCACATTAATTAAGAGTTATTAAACTAATCATACTATATGATCCATATCATATAGGATGATTAGTTCATATTATGAAATATAGTCACCAATCAAAGTTTAGGAAAATTTTTAATTTTTCAAATTATGTACATATTGTACAGGATGATCCTTAGCATCCAGGACGATAGATGACAATTATGCCTAAATTAATCATGTGATTAGGAGAATAATTATGGTAAAATTTGATTTGATCTGATAATGCATGACAATTATTGACGATCATCCTAGATGATAGAGAATATGCATGGGATGAAAAGAGATTGTCACCTATCATACCAAATGAATACCATAGTGAAAGTTCATTAGGGATGTTAAGCCCTTATGAATAAGCCCAAGCTAACCAAGAGGGGAGGGGGGGTAAATTTGTATTTTAAAAAATCTTTCAATCAAAAATAAAATCTCAACCAAACCAAAAATCACCACAAAGAAATTTAAAGTGCGGAAATTAAATGTGGAAAAATAGTAGAAAAGAAACACATAAATTTATGGTGGTTTGGTCAACTCGACCTACGTCCACTCCCCAGAGGATCCCTCCAAGTATTGTACTAAACATAATATCTCTCCTTTTGCTCCCACAATAAGGCAGAGAAGCTTATACAAAACCTCCTTTCCATAGACACGGGTGAGGCAGAGAACCTAACTCCTTTTGCCTCCTCCTGAAGAAGGCAGAGAAGCTTGATCGATTGTTGAAGTGGACCTCTATTGAACCTCCAAGAATAAGAGATGACAATTAGAGAAGATAACTTGGATCCTTTCTTGGAGCAACCTTTATGAAACCCCTCATAAACTCACCCTCATAAGATCCTCTCTCTCTTTCTCTTTCTCTCCCTCTCCTCTAGGCTCTCTTAGGTTAAGATAGTAGAAATGAGTTCTTATGTAGAACAAAAGCTCTTAAATAGAAGATTTTTGGAATAGCTCTTAATTTATACAAACAGACTTTATCGTTCAGGATGATATAAATATCATCCTTGACGAACAGCATAAATTTCACTCAACCAGCCTAGACAATCTAGGATGATTATAATAAATTTGTTCATCTCATCGAGGATGATAATCATATCATATCATCATGTATGATTAGTACAAATTGTTGAATATCATCCAGGTAATCGCACTAAAAGGATATCTAGATGATGAAAAAATAGCCTAATTATCCAGGTCGATCTTACGATCATCCCGGACGATTAGTTCAAATTCATAAAAATCATCCAGAGCATTTTCCTGAATAGAAGGTGGCCGATGTTGATCGTCTAGGAATAACTAGTTTTTTTGAACTAATCATCCCGGACGATCTTGTGATCATCCTAGACGATATGATCGAGCAATCAAACCTTAATTTCTTTCCTTAATTACCAGATTAATTTAAGCATAATTATGTTGCATCATCCAAGATGATGTCCTAAATGATGTCCAAAAATAAATAATACCTAAATATTTGGCGTCTATTTTTTTTTATGATTTTAGCATATTGTCCCGGCAGATATAAATATCATCCAAGACGATGAGCTTAATAACTACTGCCTTACTATGATGTCCTAATTAGGGTTTTTATTTTTAACTGATTGTCCAAGCCAATATTTGGATCATCCTGGATGATGTGACTAAAAATAGAGAACTCTAAATCAGATAGAAAAAATCCCCCAAGTGTGTGTGTGCAAGGTTACTTAGCATCAGGAACCACATCATTTATAATAGATTCAAGAAAGAAAAAAATTATAAACTGACTCAGACCTAATCTATCCAATCTTGAGTTGGCTTGAGTTGCACTCGATCTTATGGACCAAAAATATTAGTAGGTAATGTAGTCGTAGAGAAACAAAAGTGTTTGTTATCATCAAAATTATACTCCCTGAAAGCAGATTTGTAATAATCTCCCCCTTTTTGATGATGGCAAACACAAAGTAATTATAGCAGTTCAAAATAGTTTTAATGGAAGTAGGTAAAAAATAACCATAATTCAAATAGTTTAACTATCCATTATAAAAACATAACAAACTAGTACAGACTAGAATAATACAAACTAGTACAGCTCCAAACTAGTACAGCTACTCCCCCTTTTAACATCACAAAAAGGAGAAGGGAAAAAGAAAGAACAACACAAATTACTAAATAGAAGTAAAACAACATCACACAAAAACAAGCAAACTAAAAAAAGGGCAGCCCTTGATAATCCAAAGCAGAAGATGGTGGTGGTGGATGTGGATGAAAGTGGCTGGAAAGAGTCGCAAACTGCTCCCCAAGCCAGGCCATATCCTGGTCGTGTTGTGGAGCTACTTGTGAGCTACATAAGCATCAAAGCAAGCAACGTCCTCCACATGTTATTTCTCATGTACAGCAATGAAGGTCTCAAAGCGAGCTAGTCTCCCACTAGTCAAATCGCTCCACCAGCTGATCCAGCTGAGAGTGCTGGCGGAGCGGAGTCGATGTAGGAACAGGTGTAGAAGCTACCTCTTCCTCAGCTCCCTCAGCTTCCTCATTCCCTAAGTGGAGATGAGTACTGTGAAAAATGTGGAAGGAGTTGTTTGAGTAGAAGGCAGGTTGAAAATTTGGTGGGGTAGGATAGTGGAGGTTGTATTTTGATTCTAAGACATAGGCAATAATATGTCCTTAGGCAAGATTGGGCATCTTTTTATGTCCTGGATCTCAAATAGTGGTCAACATAGCAAAAGATCAAATCAGTGGCATTGAATTCTCGGCAAGCCAAAATGTAAAAATTGGTGATTAAAAGAAGAGTGATATAAACGCGATCACCAGCTTTAGGAAGAATTGAGGTGCGAAGGACATGCTGGATTATCCAAGCATCTTTGAGTAAGGTGTTAGACTCTCCAACATAAAAGTGAGCATTAGTATTTCTAAGAAAGTGGTTAGCTGGAGCCCAGCCATAATCAAGATTAGTACACAGGGTATGGAGTTTGTCCCCTATGGTGGAAAGTTATAAAAGTTCTTCACAGTCCTAATGGGTGATTTTGACAGGGCATGCAACGAAAGAAAAATTAATATGGAGGCTAGCAAAAAAATGAAAAAGAAGCTTGGAGTTGAAAGGGACAGAGAGATTAAGAAGGAAGGTCAATGAAGTGTGTGCAAAAAGATTTAGGATAGGATAGGAAAGAATGTGTGGATTGATAGTCCAGGAGATAGTAATCTTGACTGTTTTGTACCTTTGATAGGCAGCTTGATCATTCGCCTCAGTAAAGCAAAGGTCCAGAGTCGCCCTTAAGGAACTTACATAAAGATGGCGAGATCACTTTCCTCTTGCCATGTTTAAGAACAATAAGGAAATAGGAAGTGCAAGACTGATGGAAGAAGAGGGTGTGAGAAAAAACATCTTTAGGGGCTCAGTTTATAAAGAATTGGTCGGATCATCCAGGATGATCGCAGAATCATCCAGGATGATCTGGTCCAATAATTGTGTCTAGGATGATTGGTTAAAAAGGCGATGATATCGTCCAGGACAATCAGATATCATCCGGTATGATAAGACACTAACGATCATCTAGAGGAGTCATTCTGAATAATCATTGAAAAAGTAGATCGTCCTGAACGATTAGGTAGATCATCCAGGATGATGCACAATAATGGATTGTACCAGCCGAAATAAAGTTAAGTGCCAAATTTTGCCATTTGGATCGTCTAGGACGAACGATGTTTCATCTGAAATAATCACCAATAATTGAGCAGAGATTGTGAAGATCATCTAGGAAAAGGAGGATCGTCCAAGACGATCACAAATAATTAAACTAAAAGATGATCAGATCGTCCAAGATAATAATGGATTGTCCATGACAATCAGAAGCAGAAGTATCAAAATATTCATTAGATAGAATTCAAATAGTGATTTGAACAGATCATCCAGGATGATATAAATATCACTTGGATGATGTGACAAAAAAATTAAAATCAGAGAATGGATGGAGATGATCAGAAAAGGCCCAGAAAATAAAAAAATATGAAAAAGACACAGACATAAAAAAGAATAAGGAATAAAAGTTTTTTAAATCAAAGCTAAAATATGATAAATTTTCTAAGTGATTGAGTTAAAAAATTTGTAAGAATCAATGAGTTAACATCATCAAAATCTGAGAAAATGGTAGAACAACTGATCCTATTAGCCTTAACTTAGACTTCTTCTAGGGGAAACCGTCTTTTGAAAACAAGGATCGAAATAAAAAAAAATCAATTAGATAAGAAAAAGAGATCCATTTAAGACTTGGTTTTAGAAAAATATTTTATAGAAATAATATACCAAAGTAATTATCTATAATCATGAATTTCTAAAATCAAGCCTTTGAAAAATATCAAGTGACACATGAATTCTTCTAAGATTTAAAAATTTTGAAAGAGAAGAAGCTTATATCTTTCTTTTGGTGGGCTCATTTTATGCCTCTGATCAATTTGATTTGTGCTCTTTGCACATCTTTTGATTTTTGATACTCTTTATATATATATATATATTCTTTCAATTTGACATCATTGCGCACCTTTTAATTTTGACATCATTGGCCACTTTTGCTTTCCATTTATTTTTTACAAGCTAGATCCATTTTTTCAAAATTCTTAAAAAGTCTCAATTGTGATTATATCTTTTAGATATTAGAGAAGAAAAACTCACTCTCTAATGTAAGGAAGAATGGATCACAAAATAGAATAAAAAATTATATGATAAATTCAACGACAAGATTACAAAATTTTGAAGGTAAAATAAATATTTTGAATATTATATTGATAAGATAGATTAGTGTAGCAAGATTGAAAAGATTTCAATTTCAAAATCCAGTTGTTAATGTGAGATAAATTTTTGTTTAAAAAAGAAAATCACACCACTAAAAGAAGTTAGAGAGAAGGAAACAATCAACGGTGTTTTCCCCCTTTAACTTATTTAGAGATGTCAAACATTGACTACAAATTTTCAAAAATAAAAGCAAGGCATAAGATATCAATTCAACATTGATTAAAAAAAAGAAAAAAATGAAAACATACAAAAAAATAAAACAACAGATGTAAAAAATTAAACAAGGAAAAAACTACAAAAATAAAACAACATAAGAAATAAACATTAGATAAAAAATCAAAAATCATTAAGAATCAAGTTCATGCATTTATGTCAATCACACCCAATCTAGTCCTTAACGTGTTGAAAGTGTTGAAGGCTAGTGGTTTAGTAAAAATATCAACCAGTTGTTTCTCAATTGCCACATGTTGTAACTCAATATCTCCCTTGGTCACATGGTCTCTAATAAAGTGATTTCACATGTCAGTGTGCCTAGTCCTTGAATGTTCGATAGGATTCTTGGAGATACATATGGCACTAGTGTTATCACAAAGAATTGAAATTGTGCCTACAGGTCATCCTAAATTCAGAACTTGCTGCTTCAACCAAAGGATTTGGGCCACATAACTTCCTAAGGCAATGTACTTAGCTTTAGTACTAGAAAGTGCAACAGAGTTTTACTTTCTACTAGACCAGGAGACTAAAGAATGTCCTATGAATTGGCAAGTCCTAAAAGTGCTCTTTCTATCCATCTTACTTCCTGCAAAATCAGAATCAAAATATCCAATAATCTCAAATGAAGTGTTGTGCCCAGGATACAAGATTCCTATATTTTGGGTCCCTAAAAGGTATCTAAGAATTATCTTAACTACAATTAAGTGGGAATCTTTAGGATCAGCTTGAAATCTAACATAGAGACAAACACTAAATATTATATCAGGTTGGCTAGCAGTTATGTAAAGTAAAGATCCAATCATCCATCTATACTTCTTTTGATTAACTGATTTTCCATTTGGATCCTTATCCAACTAAACAATGGAGGTCATGGGAGTATTAATTGGCTCGGCTTTATCCATTTTATATTTCTTCAAGATGTCTTTTATATACTTTGATTGATTTAAAAAGGTTCCATCATCTAATTGTCTTATGCAAAATCCCAAAAAGTATGACAACTCTCTCATCATACTCATCTCAAACTCCCTACTCATTATTTTAGAAAAATCATTGCATAACCTATTATCAGAAGATCTAAAAAGTATATCATTGACATAGATCTGAACAATGAGTAATTCATCTCCTACTTTCCTCAAAAAAAGGGTGGTGTCTATGCTTCCCTTAACAAACTCCTTCTCTATTAAGAATGTGCTAAGCCTCTCATACCAAGCTCTGGGTGCCTTTTTTAATCCATATAAGGCCTTTTTTTAATTTAAAAATATGATTTGGAAATTGGGAACTCTCCAAACTTGGGGGTTGCTCGACAAACACATCCTCTTTTATTACCCCATTTAAAAAGACACTCTTAATGTCCATTTGAAAAAGCTTAAATCCCATATGATAGGAAAAGGCTAGTAGCACTCTATTGCCTTACAATCTAGCTACAGGAGAAAAGTTCTCCACAAAATCAATCCTCTCTATTTGGTTGTACCCCTTAACCACCAATCTTGCCTTATTCCTAACCACCACACTAGAATCATTCATCTTATTCTTAAAGACTCATTTGGTTCCAACTAAACTTTGTCCCTTTGGTCTTTCTACAAGCTCCCAAACATCATTTCTAATAAATTGGTTCAAATCCTCTTACAGGGCTATGATCCAAAACTCATCAGATAGGGCTTGGTTGATTTTGGTGGGTTCAGTCATTGAGATAAAGGCAGAGTGGTTCACTTCCTTCCTAAGTTCATGCCTAGTCCTAACACCTTCAAAAGGGTCTCCTAAGATCAATTTTTTCGGATGACTCAAAGAATATCTCTAATCTCGAAGCATGGTGTGTGTAGGTTCAACCCTTTTCTCCAAATCTATATTTTCTACTCCTTGGGTAATCTCACCTACTCCTTCAGTGTTTTGGGGCTCTACCCTCTTCTCCAAATTTTCAACTCCAATGGTATTCTTTCCAACTTCATCTTCCTCCTCAACTCTAGACTACTTACGATCAAATTCATCAAATAATACATGAGTAGTCTCCTCCACCCCCAATGTCCTCTTATTAAACACCCTAAAGGATTTCCCCACACTTGAATATCCTAAGAACACTCCATCAAATTTTGGGTCAAATTTTCATAAGTGAGGCTTCCCATTATTATGAATGAAAACCTTACAACCAAAGACATGGAGGTGAGAAAGATTGGGTGTCCTACCCTTAAGGATCTCTTAGGGTGTCTTATCAAGTTTGGCTCAAACATTCACCCTATTCAATAAATACAAGCTATGTTTACCACTTCAACCCAAAAGTATTTTGAAAGTGAATACTCAGCAAGCATGGCTCTATCAGCTTTAACTAAAGTTCATTTTTTTTCTTTCAGCTACCCCATTCTGTTGTGGGGTCCTAGGAGCTTAGAAGTTGTTATTAATCCCCTTATCCTCATAGAACTCTCCAAATCTCTCATTTTCAAGCTCTCCCCCATGGTCACTATGGATGGTTAAAATCTCACAACTTAGTTTTTTCTGAATCCAAGTGAAGAAGGATCTAAACTCATCAAAAGACTTATTTTTATGTGACAGAAATCTAATCCAAATAAATCTCGAGTAGTCATCGATAATAACAAATCCATAGACTTTTCCCCCTAAGTTGGCAGTGTTAATGGGTTCAAACAAAACCATATGAAGGACATCTAATGGTCTAGAAGTGCTAATGTTATTAATGGAGTGAAAAGAGGATGGAATTACTTCCCTAATTTGAAGGAATCACAAAGGTGGTCTTTAGAGAACTTAGGCTTGGGGACACCTCTAATTAGGTCTTTTTAGGTTACTCTCCTAAGAGTTTTCACACTGGCATGACATAACCTCCTGTGCCACAATCATGAATCATCAACAGCAGTTTTTAAGCAAAATGAAGCAGCACATTCAATATTATTTAAATCAAGCATGTAAATATTATTGATCCGCTTTCCCTACAAAATAGTACTATTATTTAAGCTTATAATGCAAGTATTAGCAAAAAATTTATGATGAAGCCCTTATCCCAAACCTGGCTGATGCTGAGCAAGTTATGTATTAGTCTATCTACAAGAAAAAAATTTCAATAAAAAGGTTCTTGGAGTTTCCAAATATACCTGTGCCCACCATCTTCCTTATGGTGTTGTCTCCAAGAATAACCTTGCCTCCAGCTCTAGCTTCCAGCAAAATGAATTGAGTGGCATCTCTAGTCATGTGTCATGAGTATCCGTTGTCCATGTATCATATACTCTCACGAGGCCTTTTGTGAGAGCAAGCCTACAAAATCATCAAACATCATATTTAGGAACCCAAACATATTTGGGTCCCTTCTTATGGAAACAAGAATATAATGCATGTATGTTATGATGTGAATCATACAATTTGGGTCTCCATACTCAATGAGTACTATGGTGAATAGTGCAAGTGTATGAAATGTGTCCTAAAATGCCACATTGAAAACATATAACACCAGGAAAATGATTTCTTAATCTATTCGGATAGTAATGCTTCCTTTTAAAGTTAAGTGATGTATGTAATGTTAGTTTATTTTCAAAAGCTTTGAGATTTTCTAATTTCTTAAACTTCTTTTCTAACTCATCATGGGATGACTTCAAGGAATCATGTGCATCAAATAATTTAGTATGCTTTTTGTTTAATGCATCAAACTCATCAAGTAATGACATATGATTGCTATCAATTATAGAATGATCTTTAAGAATAATTTTATGCTCTTTTTGTAAATTTAAAAACTAATTTCAAGCTAGCATGTGATTTCTTAGGTTTCCTATATGATGCAAGAATTTGTTTAGAAACTTCAAGTAGTTGCTCATAGATTAGTTCATATGCCTCTTCTTGGTCACTTTGGCTAAGATGTTTGTCTACTATTAAGCACAAGTTTGTAGTCACCTCTTCAGCTTCAGTTTCAAAAGAGTTAGATGCAGAATTCACCCAGAATGCCTTTTGGAACCTCTTCTTATTATTTTTTAACTTAGGTTTCTACTCACCCTTCTCCTTGCTTGAGTTTGCTTTAAGTGCAGGACAATCAGCTTTAACGTGTCCTAGCTTCCTACATTAGGGATCTAGCATCGGGAATGAATTAAGGTGTAAGAAAATGCATTTAAATAGAATTGTATCTTATCTGGGGCCTGCATGGTTGAGAGGTAGAGACATTCCAATCATTAGGTTACCAGAAAGAAAAATAACTAGGTCCAAGTGACTTCATACAAAAATTTGGTCAACAATCATTTAGACAAGTATGTAAGCACATTATGAGGGAGGATACTAATCCCCTGAATTTTATCATTAGGTTTTGACCTCTGCATTAAAATAAAAAGGAAACAAAATAAACAATTGCTAAAATGATTACCTGTCATTTCCCATGCCCAAATACCGCAGATATTCTGCCTCCTACTATAGGACCATTCCCTACATACGGTGCCGAACGGTCCTCTCACGTGTGTCTGATCTTCCCACGATTTGCCCTCTATGCTCGTCTTTAAAAGCCAACAAGATGGAGGCTTACGGGGCTGCTACCTTCAACTCCATACATGCAAGAATCCTGCTAGCTGACTCTCTCTTCCACAAGATCGAACCCCGTCGACCTCAACTCCGAAGCCTTCAACCACACGACCACATCCTGCCAAAGCCAGCTCGATTGAGATCATTACCCGACCTCTTGGTCTTTCTAATCCAGAGAGAGAGAAAGAGAGAGAAAGAGAGAGAGAGAGAGAGAGAGAGAGAGAGAGAGA
>NW_021319884.1:518435-523529 GCF_001605985.2 Dendrobium catenatum | reverse complement strand
TTTAATTGATTAATGTAATATATAATTATTACTTTAATTAATTATAATGATTATAATTAAATATCCTAATTAATTATAATTAATTTTAAATAACATAATTAATTAAAGATAATTATAATTAATTGAACTAAACTCAAGTAAAAAAAAATTGAACTAAACTCAAATCTGAATAAACTCTGGACCACAGTAGACCTTTGAACATTCAAGCTTAATTTGGACAACAAGACATGAACTCAAACTGGAGTTGAATCTAGATGGGAACTACATGAAGGGCCGTCTTAAGCCTGAATTGTACTCAAACTCAAACAATTTGGACTTGGACTTAATTGGAACTTCAATGATCAATAAAGTTTGAATCAAATGATAAAGACTTTAAATCAAATGACAATGGCTTAAAATTACAAATTGGATAAGAAGTTTGGAGCATAAAATTGACTTAAACTGGATGAACAATCAACGAAGGAATGAATTTGAATGAGGTGACTACTTAAATTGGAGTACAAATGAATGGTGAGGTTGAGTGTAGCATACACAATGAACCATCTTGAAGATAAAGGACTTGCAAGTGCAATGTGCTTACAAATAACAAGAAAATAATTAAAGATATGTCATGGTTACAAAGCCATGGCCTAAGAGACTTTGGAGGGTGATAATTGATTTGCAATACTAAATATGATTCATCTCCAAGCAACAATTGATAGGAGTCATCACTTCAATTGGATGATTATCGTATAAGAGATCCAATAGATGCTGTAATTGACCAATGAAAGCTACTCAAGTAAAAGTGCAAAACTCCAATCAACCATAATACTAATGAATGCCACTCCTATTTTAGACCAACTGGCTACATGATAAAGAGATCTATATGGTGCATCAAGAGCTGTTGGTAGGTTGTGACAAGGATATACAAACAACATATGTATGAAGAAAATTATAGTGAAATACAGCTTGAGTAGTGGTCAATGACTAGTCATAGATCGGCATATTAATGACGAGAGAAGATGTGTTACAGACTCAACAGATCTCTCATGCATATAAATAATGGCAACAATGTTTTGTAAGAAGACATGATGGTGTTTGCAAACAACAACAATAGAAAGACTGCAAGAAGGATCTACATTCTATGGATGTAAACATACATGCAACATATCATCCACAAGAAAGGGTAGTATGCCTATAGCGCATACAAGTCAATAGTTATACAATGATAGTCAAAAGAAGAGGTCCTTCAAAAGTAAGCAGAGATCAATGTGTAAATAAATGCAGATATTAATTGGAAATGATGAGGGACACACCCTTGAACACTTTCATGACATCCATTGTACACATAAAATGTTATTTATAGACAAAATGCCAACTGATAACAATGAATACAAATGCCCATGAGCTGTTGAAGGATACACATTATACATTCAATAGGTTATCTGTGGTCAAATACAAAAGATCTGCAATACATATAAGCTCTCTACAAAGACAGATGCATGTGCCACCTGATAAATATGGATAGATACAAAAGACTTCAGTAAATGCCGTATCCTGAAGTGAATTTCAATTTGTGAAGGAATACATCTACCTGGCTACTTATGATAGTGGCGGATGTACTATATAAACTAAAGACCACAACAAAGTGTATGAAGAATACGACAGATACAAGCTCCCACGAGCTTTAATTGGAGCCCCGGTACGAATATTACATACTATATATGAACAAACGCCACCAAATCTGTAATGTCCTTCCAAGCGGACAAAAGGCGTTTAAAAAAATTCCAATAATACCCTTGCACATGCACCTTAACTTGTATGCACATAGGTATACTAAAGGGGTAAACACAATCAAAACTCATATGATCCCCGACAACATGTTATTCGTATACACGTGACTTCTAGAGATGCTATGCAGGTCAACAAATTTGAACCTGATTCTCAAAAGAAAGTAAATAGGAGTTGACAAGGCTCAATAAATAATTATAAAATGCCACCCAAACACCCGCATGGGCCCAAACGAGCGTGTTATTAATACACAAGTGACGTCAAGGGATGTTGCGCGTATGGATAAGTGAATTCAAGTTCAAACTTGATCCTTCTATGTGTATCAATAGGAGTTGATAGGGTTCGAACCATCAAACAAATACACGGTTGTGGCAACCGATGTATTTGTTCTAATACATTCATATTAGGCATTGAAGGCCTATAATCAAGAGAATTCATTAACAAAGGCATGAAACCTACAAAACCCGATCCTCCTAAGCATATAAATAGGAGTGGACAGGGTTCAAAATATCGGATAAATATGCGATCACGAAGTTGACTGGAATATTTATTTTATACATTCATATTAGGCCTTTAAGGCTTTTAACAAAGAAAATTCACAAACAAAGGCACAAAGCCTATGAAAAACCCGATCCTTGATCAACAAACTGGTCGAGTTGACAGGGTTCAATCAATAAAAGAGAAATGGCCCCAAATACCCTGATGATGGCAGTGTTGAATGAAGATCTCAACCGGAGGGGTTCACAAATATTTTCAAATGCCACTCAAATTCTCATAAATCCAAAGTTCAAATTTTGACTCAAGATATTTAAAATTCAAAAATCCATCCATCAACACTTAAAGCAAAATCCATCCACCCTTCGCAATAGTTTATCGGGGTGGACAAATCTAAAAATTACTTCAGCCCATAAAGAGCTAATGCCTAGTCGAAAATATCACTAGGATCCATTCTCAAAAAATCTCCTACCAGTCAGGACGTGGTATGTGTCCTCTAACAGAAAGTTTTATCGCCAAATGGCACCGTAGGATAAATGGTTATGACTTGAAGCCATCCGAACCAAGTGGTTTCACCGCCAAATGTTATCACGAAATATCAATTATGGCCAAAGCCAATATGATCATTAGTGGCATTAAATCCTTGAGATGTGAATCAATAGGATATGATTGATAGGGCAAAAATCCCTCTATTAGCTAAGGTGGATTCAAATTTGTCCCCTTAGGCAAATATCCAACCCAAGTCTATAAGGTACCCTTGGACAAAGCAACAAATGGCTGCCGATAAGGATCCTTCTGTCAGGTTGGATCAACTACCTCATCTGACTAAGTAGACCAGGGACCACGATGCCCCGGATGACAGAACAATGAGATCTTGATCAGGTCTATCATCCATTCCCCCAACATCCACTTTAAGTGCACGATGGTGAAATTTCCTATTTTAAATATCAAATCATCTAACCTTTCAAACATTCAAAATCCAAACCTATGATGTTACTATATACCAGATAATACGTATTAACTACGTATCTAATTGATGATTAGCCTTAATTGAAAGTTCTCTCTTGTTATCGAGAGGGATAATTAACTATAGTGGCTTGCGCCTATAGGAAACCAGAACTCATATCATAAAGTCCTCACAAAATGAGGGTGAAATCTCTGGTAGTGTCTTATCTACAAACCCATCTGCCTTTCAAAATTTACCCCGAAACTTATTCCATTAAAACTCCCTCGCCGAAGATAAAAAAAAAACACAGTGTTCAGAGGCCAGGGCCAAATTTTTGGAGCTCATAGATTTCTGGCGACTCCGTTGGGGATTGGTTTCTCTTTCTATCTTTGGCTAGTCATCTCAAATACTATCGTAGCTGCAAATTCAATAAGGCCTAAAATTTTTAATTCTTTCCAAAATGATCATTTAAAGAATCAAAATTTTAAATATCCTAAAATTGGTTATCAAAAAAAAAAAAAGAGGAAAGGGAAATTCATTGAGATAACGCATTTAGTAAATTTTAAATTTGTATTATTTGAATTGTTCCTTAATATTTTCTACTTTTTACTTTCTATTTTGTGCAAGTCTCTGCACTTTAAAAGTGTAGGGTGATGTATCAAATTCTAATTACTAACCCTTACATTTCATTCATGCAGATGGATCTACAGAATACCTCATTCACCGTCCAACTGGGGCGTGGTGCTAGTATTCAGCTGGCAAATGTGATTATTAATACTGGAAATATTGAAGCTACCATCCAATTTGGTAGTCTCGACTTCCCTGTTGTTGTTACAAGGTCTACCACTATTTGTGCAAATGGTGCTAATACTGAAAGGCCTGTTAGAAGGCCTCACTCTACTGAAGTGGCCACACATTATGCACATTTGCCAACGCCACGACCTACTATTGAAAATCCTTATAGGAGGATTTCTGTGTTTGAAAGACTGTCACAGCCTGAAGTGTCAGCCATCAAAAGGATGATGGCTGATGGAAGAATCTCTTTGGTGACTGCAAACACCACCACCCTACCCAGGGAAATTGCTGCACCTGGTAGAATGATGCTGAGGCCTCCTCATCTAGCGGAAGGCTCTCTAGAAGAAAAACAAGGAAGATGAATGCTAAGATCTGAGCTCAGCAGCAACAACTCCCTGTCCATCCATCAAACCTACCGGCCCAAGAGTCTGAAGCTACCATTCCAACCAGGATGGGTTTGAAAATATAAAGTGTGTCAAAAGAAACAGCTCTCCTAGGGAACTAAAGAAATCATTCTGGGATCAATGGCCTGAAGCTCCAATCCTTCCAAGAAAGAAAGAGCCTGAGACTCTTTCAGCTTGAGTATACCGAGTTCTAAAGACCATGAAGGAGAAGGGGCAGAAGAAGAAGAAGTTCCAACGGCCTTTAGTGATCAAGGCCAAGTAAACTCCGCCAAGAGAATGCCTATCTATCATGGTGGAGAGAAAGGAAAGAAAGTATACCCGCTACACCAAGTCATTCACACTTTCCCAACTTTTGTTCCTCCGCTTAAAAATTTAGTTTTATTAGCTTTATGCGTTAATTTTGAAAGAGGAAACTCTGATCTCAATGTGTTCATCTACTTGAAGAAGACATTAAGGGTGAGTTTGAGACCACGTAGCTATTGCTTTGCTTTACAAAAAGTTATTAAATGATCGTTTGAGGGTAGGGGTGTCAATATTTGACACGACACGAAACCCCGACCCGGACCCGACCCAGAAAATTGGGGTTGAACCCGACCCGATTTCAAAACGGGTCGGGTTCAGGTTCCAGAAATTGACCCGTTTAAAAAGGTCGGGTTCGAGTTGACCCGGCGGGTTGCCGGGTCA